>NW_019726340.1:0-6422 GCF_002891405.2 Cryptotermes secundus
ACGCAAGGTTAGCAAGATAGCAACGCAAATTTAGCAATCTAGCAACCTAGTAATGCAAAGCTTGAAAGAGGGGAATGCAAAGCTAGCAAGATCGCAAGGCAATGATAGAAAGATAGCAAAGCCTAGCTAGCAATCTAGCAACAAAAAACTAGCAAACTAGCAACGCAAAGCTAGCAAGATAGCAACGAAAAGCTAGCAAGCCATCAACACAAAGGTACCAAGCAATATACGCAAAGCAAGCAAGCAAGCAAACAAGTGAGCAAGTAACGTAAAAATATCAAGATAGCAACGCGAAGCTAGCAAGTGTGCAATGAAAATCTAGTAAGCTTGCATCGCAAAGCTAGCAAGCTAGCAACATATAGAAAGCAAGCTAGAAAAGCAAAGCTAGTAAGCTAGCAATGCATAGTTAGCAAGCTAGCAAAGCAAAAGCTGGCAAATTAGCAACGAACAGCTGGCAAGCTAGCAACGCAAAGCTGGCAACCTAGCAAACCAAAGCCAGCAAGCTAGCAACGAAAGCTAGGAAGCTAGCAACGCAAAACAAGCAAGATAGCAACGCAAATTTAGCAAGCAAGTAACGCAAAGAGAGCAAGCTAGCATTGCAAATCTCGCAAGCTAGCAAGCTATCAACGCAAAGCTAGCAAGCTAGCAACTCAAATCTAGCAAGCTAGCAAGATAGCAACGCAAAGCTAGCAAGCTAACAACTCAAGCTAGCAAGCTAGCAACGGAAAGCAAACGAACTAGCTAAGCAAAACTAGCAAGCTAACAACACAAATCTAACAAGCTCACAAAGTAGCAAGCTAGCAACGCAAATCTAGCAAGCTAGCAACGCAAAGCTAGCAAATTCGAAACGCAAACTAGCAAGCTACATTCGCAAAGCTAGCAAGAAAGATACGCAAAGCAAGCAAGCAAACAACGCATATCTATCAAGATAGCAACGAAAAGCTATCAAGCTAGCAACGAAAGCTAGCAAGCTATCAACGCAAAACTAGCAAACTAGAAACTTAAAGCTAGCAAGATACCAACGCGAATCTAGCAAGCTAGCATGGCAAAGTAAGCAAGGTAGCAACGCAAAGCTGGCAAGCTAGCAACGTAGAGCTGGCAAGCTAGCAACGCAAAGCTGCCAAGCTAGCAACGCAAAGCCAGCATGCTAGGAAAGAAAAGCTAGCAAGCTAGCAAACTAGCAAAGGAATGCTAGTAAGCTATCAACGAAAAGCTAGCAAGCTAGCAAGGCAAAGTTAGCAATCTAGTAACGCAAAGATAGCAAGGTAGCAACGCAAAGCTAATAAGCTAGATAAGAAAATCTACCAAGATAGCTACGCAAAATTAGCAAGAGAACAAAGCAAAGCTAGCAAGATAAGAACGCAAAGCCAGCAAGCTAGCATCGCAATGATAGCAAGCTAGCAACGCAAATCTAAGAAGCTAGCAACGCAAATCAAGCAATCTATCAAGCTAGCAACGCAAAGCTTGCAGACTAGCAACGCAAACCTTGCAAGTTAGCAACGCAAAGCTAGGAATCTAGCAAAGCCAAGATAGCAAGCTAGCAACGCCAAGCTGGCAAGGTAACAACGCAAATCTAGCAAGCTAACAACACAAAGTAGCAAGTTAGCAACTCAAAACTAGCAAGATAGCAACGAAAATCTAGCGAGCTAGCAACGCATACAAGCAAGCTAACAACACCAAAGTAGCAAGCTATCAACCTAGCAAGCAAGCAATGCAAATCTAGGTAGCTAGGAACGCAAAGCTAGCAAGATAGCAACGCAAAGCTATCAAGCTAACATCGCAAAACTAGCAAGCAAGATACGCAAAGAAAGCCAGCAAGCAAGCAACGCATAGCTATCAAGATCGCAACGCAAAGTTATCAAGCTAGCAATGCAAAGTTAGCAAGCTTTCAACGCAAAGCTAGCAAGCTAGAAACGAAAAGCTAGAGAGCTAACAACGAAAAGCTAGCAAGATAACAACGCAAATCTAGGAAGCTTGCAACGCAAAGTAAGCAAGCTAGCAACGCAAATCTGGCAAGGTAGCAACGTACAGCTGGCAAGCTAGCAATGCATACCTGGCAAGCTAGCATCGCAAAGCTAGCAAGCTAGGAAAGAAAAGCTAGCAAGCTAGCAAGCTAGCAACGGAAAGCTAGCAACGCATAGCTAGCAAGCTAGCAACGCAAAGCTAGGAATTTATCAACGTAAAGCTAGCAAGCTAGCAACGCAAATCTAGCAAGCTAGCAACGCAAAACTAGGAAGCTATCAACGCCAAGCTAGCAAGGTAACAATGCAAACCTAGGCAGCTATCAACACAAAGCTAGCAAGCTAGAAACGAAAAGCTAGAAAGATAGCAACGCAAATCTAGCAAGCTATATAGCTAGCAACGCAAAGCTAGCAAATTAGCAACGCGAATCTAGGAAGTTACCAACGCAAAGATAGCAAGATAGCAACGCAAAGCTAGCAAGATAAAAACGAAAATCTAGCAAATTAGCAAGCTAGCAAGATCGCAACGCGAAGATATAAAGATAACAAAACCAAGCTAGCAATCTTGCAAGGCAAAGCTAGCAAGCTAGCAACGCAAAACTAGAAAGCTAGCCACGAAAATCTAGCAATCTATCCACGTAAACCTAGCAAGCAAAATACGCAAACCAGCAAAAAAGCAAGTAATCAAGTAACGCAAAGCTATCAAGATAGCAACCCGAAGCTAGCATTCGAGCAACGGAAAGTTAGCAAGCTAGCATCGAAAAGCTGGCAAGCTAGAAACGCAAAACTAGCATTCGAGCAACGGAAATTTAGCAAGCTAGCATCGAAAAGCTGGCAAGATAGCAACGCAAAGCTACCAAGAGAGCAACGCAAAACTTGCAAGCTAGCAACGCAAAACTAGCAAGCTAGCAACGCAAAGATAGGAAGCTAGCAACGCAAAGCTAGCAAACTAGTAACGCAAATCTAGCAAGCTAGCAATCTATAAACTCAAAACTAGCAAGCTAGCAACTCAAAGCTAGCAAGCTAGCAAACGAATGCTAGCAAGCTAACAACCCAAATCTAGCAAGCTAGCAAGCTAGCTACGTAAAGCTTGCAAGCTAGGTACTCAAAGATAACAAGCTAGCAACGCAAAGCTAGCAAGCTACCATCGCAAATCTAGCTAGCAGGTACGCAAAGCAAGCAACGCATAGGTATCATGATAGCAACGCAAAGGTTGCAAGGTATTAACGGTAAGATAGCAAGCTAGCAACTCAAAGCTAGCAACCTATTAACGCAAAGCTATCAGGCTAGCAACGCAAATCTAGCAAGCTAGCTAGCTATCAAAGCAAAGCTAGCAAGCTAGCAAGGCAAAGTTAGCAAGCTAGCAACGCAAAGCTTGCAAGCTAGCAAAGAAATGCTGGCAAGCTAGAAAGCAGAGCTGGCAAGCTAGCAATGCAAAGCTGGCAAGCTAGCAAAGCAAACCTAGCAAGCTAGAAATGCAAAGCTAGCAAGCTAGCAACTCAAATCTAGCAAGAAAACAACGTAAAGTTAGCAAGCTAGCATTGCAAAGTTAGCAAGCTAGAACGCAAAGCTAGCAAGCTAGCAACGGAAAGCTTGTAAGATATCAACGCAAAACTAGCAAGCTAGCAACGCAAATCTAGCAAGAAAACAACGTAAAGTTAGCAAGCTAGCATTGCAAAGTTAGCAAGCTAGAACGCAAAGCTAGCAAGCTAGCAACGGAAAGCTTGTAAGATATCAACGCAAAACTAGCAAGCTAGCAACGCAAATCTAGCCATTTAACAAGCTAGCAACGCTAAGCTAGCAAGCGAGCAACGCAAATCTAGCATGCTAGCAGCGAAATGCAAGCAAGCTAGCACCTCCAAGCTAGCAAGCTAGCAATACAAAGCTAACAAGCAAGCAACGCAAACTACAAAGATAACGAAGCAATGAGAGCAAGCTGGCAACGCAAATCTAGCAAGCTGTCAACGGAAAGCTAGCAAGCTAGCAACTCAAAGCTAGCAAGCAAGAAACGCATAGCAAGCAAGCAAGCAAGTAAGCAAAGCATATCTATCAAAATAGAAACGCAAAGATAGCAAGCTAGCAACACAAATCTAGAAAGATAGCATCGCAATGCTAGGAAGCTAGCAACGGAAAGCAAGCTAGCAACGCAAAGCTAGCAAGCTAGCAACACAAAGCTAGGAAGCTAAGAACGTTAAGCTAGCAAGCTAGCAACACAAAAATTAGCAAGCTATCAAAGCAAAACTTACAAGCTAGCAACCCAAAGCTTGCAAACTAGCAACACACAGATGGCAAGGGAGCAACGCAAAGCTGCCAAGCTAGCAAGCAAATTTTGCAAGCTAGCAACGCAAAGCTAGTAAGCTAACAAAGCATATCTAGCAATATAGCAACGAAAGCTAGGAAGCAAGAAACGCAAAGCAAGAAAGCCAGGAAGCAATGCATAGCTCACAAGATAGGAACGCAAAGCAGCATGCTAGAAACCAAAGCTGGCAAGTTAGCAAAGCAAAGATGGCAAGCTACAAATAAAATGCAGGCAAGCTAGCAACGCAAAGCTGGCAAGCTAGCAACGCATAGCTAACAAGCTAGCAACGCATATATAGCAAGCTAGAAAGCTAAAAACGAAAATCTAGCTAACTATCAACGCAAAGCTAGCAAGCTAGGAACGCAAAGCTTGCATGTTAGAAACGCAAACCTAGCAAGCTAGCAACGCGATGTTAGCAAGCTAGGAACACAAAGCTGTAAAGCTAGCAACGCAAACCTGGCAAGCTAGCAACGCACTGCAGGCAAGCTAGTAAGGCAAAGCTGGCAAGCTACCAAAGCAAAGCTTGCAAGCTTGCAAAGCAAAGCTAGGAAGCTAGCAAAGGGAAGCTAGCAAGCTAGCAACGGAAAGCTAGCAAGCTAGCAAACCAAAGCAACCAAGCTAGCAACACCAAACTATGAATCTAGCAACGCAAAGCTAGCAAGATTGCATCGCAAATCTAGCAAGCTAGCAAGGCAATATTAGCAAGCTTGAAACGCAAAGCAAGCAACCTAGCAACGAAAATCTACCAAGCTAGCAAACGCAAAAGTAGCAAGCTAGCAACGCAAAGCTAGCAAGCTAGGAAACAAAAGCTAGCAAGAAAGCATCGCAAAGCTAGGGAGCTAGCAACGAATATCTTGAAAGCTAGCAACGCCAATCTAGCAATCAAGCAAGCTAGCAACGCAAAGCTTGCAAGCTAGCAACGCAAAGCTAGCAAGTATGCAACGCCAAGCTATCAAGTTTACAACGCAATTCTAGCAAGCTAACAACGCAAGAGAGGGAACTAGCAACGAAAAGCTACCAAAAAAGCAACGCATATCTAGGAATTTTGCAACGCAAATCTAGCAAGCTACAAAGCTAGCAACGCAAAGCTAGCAAGCTATTAACGCGAAGATAGGAAGTTACCAATGTTAAGCTAGCAAGCTTGACACGCAAAGTTGCAAGATAACAACACAAATCTAGTAATCTAACAAGCTAGCAATGCAAAGCTAGCAAGCGAGGAACGCAAAGCTAGCAAGAGTGAAACGCATAAATTGAAAGATAGCAACACCAAGCTAGCAATCTATCAAGGCAAAACTAGCAAGCTAGCAATGCAAAGCTAAAAACTAGCAACGCAAATCTAGGAAGCAACGAAATCCTTACAAGTTATCCACGCACAGATAGCAAGCAATATTCGCCAACAAGCAAGCAAGGAAACAAGTAAGCAAGTAACGCAAAACTATCAAGATACCAACGCGAAACTAGCAAGATAGCAACGCAAATCTAGCAAGCTTGCATTGAAAAGTTATCAAGCTAGCAAAGGAAAGCTAGCAAGCTAGTAACGCAAAGCAAGCTAGCTACAAAGAAGAGCTAGTAAGCTAGAAACGCAAAGTTCGCAAGCTAGAAACGCAAAGCTGGCAAACTAGCAACGAACATTTGGCAAGCTAGCAACGCAAAGCTGAAAAGCTAGCAAAGCGAAGCTAGCAAGCTAGCAACGCAAAGATAGCAAGTTAGAAACTCAAAGCTAGCAAGTTAGCAAAGCAAAGCTAGCAACATAGCAACGCAAAACTAGCAAGCTTTCCAAGTAAAGCTAGCAAGCGAAATACTCAAAGCAAGCAAGCAAACTAGTAAGCAAGTTACAAAAAAGATATCAAAATAGCAACGCGAAACTTAAGATAGCAACGCAAAGGTAGCAAACTTGCATCGCAAAGAGGCAAGGTAGCAACGCAAAGCTAGCAATATAGCAACGGAAAGTTAGCAAGCTAGCAACGCAAAGCTGGCAAGCTAGCAACCATAACTACCAAGATAGCAACGCAAAACTAGCAAGCTAGCAACGCAAATCTAGGAAGCTAGGTACGCAAAGCTAGCAAGATAGCAACGAAAATCAAGTAAGATAGCAACGAGACGCTAGCAAGCTCGCAAAGCAGATCTAGCAATCTAGCATGCTAGCAACGAAAAGCTGACAA
>NW_019726341.1:0-220 GCF_002891405.2 Cryptotermes secundus
GTGGCGGATGAGTCAGTGCTCCCCTCCCCCCCTCCGCACGGTAACATAACGCGCGGTGACGTAAGACGGCGTGAGGTAACAGCATTGCTACGTAACAGGCACACACAGCCACTATATAAGAGAGCTGCGCTGCCTGCGAAGAGTTGTTGTAATGTGGCTATCGCCGAGTTCAGTCGTAGTCGAGCCAGTGTGTTATCAAGAGTTCTCAAGGCAGCAGCCT
>NW_019726342.1:0-786 GCF_002891405.2 Cryptotermes secundus
GGTGGCTCCTCAAGAAAGGCTCAGCTCCATGAGTAAGTAAGTAAGCTACATGAAGGACTCACAGTTCCTAACCTTTCATACTGTAAACGTCGGGTTTTACAGATCTTGTATTCTTAATATTGTGACGTGTTTCCTGGTAACACGGCAGTAAATAACTGATTCCGGATTTCATAACTCGATTTACTGGATAATTTCACACGTCGTAACTACAATTCATTATTAGACTTTCAAGATTACTGTATCTATGACACTCAGACAATTAAAGCACTCTCAAAGTTAACACATCAACTACTGAACTGCCTTTAATGTCGTCTTCCTGACTAATCCTCCAGGTTACGAGTGATGATCTGAACCGCTGGTGTTCAAAGTCAAAGTCAAAGTTACATTGCGGCTGACGGTCAGTCAGTCAGTGAGTCTTGTTGTCGAGCCCCGTCTGGGGTTCATGACCAGATATTAATTATTACCGTTTGGCAGTTACGGTCTTGCGTCTGTGGGACGCCCTCTCTGACGAGAGGACGGGTCTGTCTTTTCTATTTGTTGCTGGCCTTTGCCAGAGCAGTCTTTCTCTGCTCTGAGTCCCTTGGGACTTGCGATCATATTTTATTGTCTCAGATTTGAGACTTCTCTTTTCGTCGCCTACTACGACTCGCAGGGTCACGGTGGAGGTATTCNGTAAACCTCGTTATATAGCCTCCGCACGGACCACGTACAGAAAACCGAGTTCTACTGTTGCATATGGAAGACCACACAGAAAACAAGTCACGTGTTTCCTAGCCAGCGTCTTCA
>NW_019726343.1:0-992 GCF_002891405.2 Cryptotermes secundus
GTTTTATGTTTCCTTAATACATCTGTACCACTTTTAAGATAAGATAACAGGCCAATTTGTGCATGGAGTTTATACATGGGGTCAGTTTAGGTATCACAACAGACAGTTATTCTTTCACCGAAGACCATCAGCTGAAAGATCACTGTGAAGTTGATGCGGAGTGTTTCCTTGGAGGTAGAATCCTGTCTCTATTATTAAACTGTTACGAAATGGAAGAAATATCACCATTATGGAGAAAAGTACACTGACGAGCTACTTCATATGTACTCTTCAATACATGTTAAAAAGAGAGATGTGATTAGCTCAGCAGGCTCCAACAGTGGCAATAGACTTTTACGAGTAATCTACATTCCTTCAACATATATGCTCACTGCAGCTTTGAGTGGTTTTCTTCAGTTATTCCATGCAAATGTCAGACTACACTAATGTATGATGTTCCCATCCTATTCCTGTTCAATCAGATCGTACTGTCTCATTCCATGCTACATACTCTCTCAGATGACACATCATCGATAAACAGCGTGAGAACCAATCTGCCAAAGGCAGTCCACTCACTGCAGTAACAAGGCTTTGGGGCTCAAAGTATGACAAACACCACAAGAGAAGCTATAGCAGTCTAGGTCACGCTGAAGGCCAGAAAAATGAGCAAACATCAAACAAGATCTGCATATATACAAACAAAGTGTTTAAAAAAAACAGTAGAGGTATCCCCGTTAACAGGCCGCGGAGGCCCATCCAGTTGTGAGACGTTAAGGTTCCCACATTTTCTAGACAATCGGCTAGCAGACTGCGGTAAAGTTGTCAGACTTACGCACCAGCCGCCCTTTACCCCCAACAACAATTCAAGAATATTACTGGTTCTCATTTCTGCTAGAGGCTTAGTCCACCCCAAGGCCATAGTGTGGCTGGAAGGATTAGGTAAATCAAATAAAAAAAAAAAATGACCTCATCAAGATTCAATCCCGGGACCTTCCCGCTTGTAGCTCATTACC
>NW_019726344.1:0-1579 GCF_002891405.2 Cryptotermes secundus
TATGGCAGTAAATAGCAGATACTTGTGAATGGTGATGTGAATCACTAAAGTCAGAATGATAATGAAATTATAAAAGAAATTTTTCTTATTTTTTGTAATAAGGAGATAAATGTGTGCAACCTACAATCAGTGGCTCTCTATGGTTCCTGAGTAACAAATAGGTTCCTTCTGTTGAACTAAGATGATAAATGTCATATGAATAACAGTGTTTTCCGCCTTTTACCATATGTACTGTGTACAATATTTATGTTTTGAATTTTACACCAATTGACATCTGGTTGTGTTCCAAAGTGGTTCAAGGATCCATTCACATAATGTGGTGCTTTTCTGTATACTTGTTGAAATTTCAGCTGTAAGTCTGTGATCAGTTGAACTAAAATCTAGTATTGCATGAATCTCTGGAGTGCGTCTTGTAATGGAGACTCAAGGATAGTTAAATATACTGGTTTAATGTGTGAGAGAAAATGTCCCCTCAACTTGTTGATTGTTCTGCAAATAGAAGTGTGATGATCCATTAGAAGTTTTTATCAGTTTAAATATAGAATGTGTATTGTCCTTGGCTCTTGAATCGTTGAAGGTTGTCCATGAGCCATTGTAGGTAAGAAATTCGAGGCTAATGTGTGTAGATAATATGGAAGATAAAATGGTGAATTATATTTTATATATGAAATGTAAAATACTTGCATACTTATGTTTTTATCCCCCCTCAGATATCGCATATGTTCAAAACATGGATGGAAAATTGGATATTCCCTTTGTTCTGAAGTGGTTTGTGCCTAGAAGTAATGATATAGTAGAAGAGCAGTTAGATCTCTCTCAGTTTGAAGTTGTGATCTCAGATTCTTTGGACATGTGTGTCCGGTTTCAGACTGTAGTGCTGCAGGTGAGTGAACGTCCATGCTGTGTTAACTCTTGAATGAAAACATGGTCCCCCAAGTACACCTGTAATTAAATATTTGTGCATTGAAGTTTTGGGACCAGAATTATTGGGGTGTGTTTATAGGAGTTTATTCTGTATCGTTTGTAACCTATATAAATGCAATGAAAGCATTCTTTGGAGAGCAATGGATATGAACCTTTAACTGAAACTGGAACTTAACACTGATGTTCTTGGCTTAGGATTATTGATACTGAACATTAAATGAGGTAAGCTTAAAGTAAAGGAACAGTGATTGGAGGTCCACTGTATATTGAAGCTGCTTACCTTACCTTACCTTACCTTACCTAATGTGGTCTGTAGCCCAGGCTTTTGCCACATTCAGCAGAAATGCCTTGTATTTCAATTTTGAATGAGGGTTTAGATTTTTGAAAACCAAAAATGATTTGAAAATGGCACAATTTATAAGCCACAAGGCAACTTTCTTTGTCCACTTTACTGTTTTCCGAGGAAGAGAATAATAGGCCAAGTACTGATCGGCTCTATCAACTCCCTTCTTGAACATATTATACTCGGAAATACAAACAGGCTTCTTTACCTGTCCATGTCTCCTTTGAACATCAACCATGCTCGAATTGTGAATAGTGGAAATCATATTCACAACACGAGTATCCCTCCAGGACTAAAGAAGAATATCCCCCT
>NW_019726344.1:1712-2839 GCF_002891405.2 Cryptotermes secundus
TCCTCCTGAATGTGGTTTCACCACATTTTAGTGATTTACATTTCTCTTTCAGATCTGGAGGAAGGCCTCTGTTCACCCTAATTGTTCCACAAACATGTACTTTTCTCGAAAATAGGTGTTCTGCAGTTGCCACACAGTTATACTAATTGTCTTGATAGACATGGTAATTTTGATCAAGATAGGGTTCCAAAATGGAAAGAATAGTTTCTTGTAATTTCTTTCCTTCACCAGAATAAATTTCTAAATTTCCAATGTAGCCTGAAGTGCTTTCAGTAACTACACGAACCAGTAGGCCATATTTTGTAAGTTTCCCAGGATTATATNACTCACACAATATATATGGACAAATACCGTCTTAAGTGCAACAATTTTATTGTAGTAAAAACTACAATAAAATTGTTGCACTTAAGACGGTATCTGTCCATATATACAATAGGCCATACTTTGTAAGTTTCCCAGGATTATATGTTCGCATATGAAGCCTTCCCCTCCAAGGAATCACAGATTCGTCCAAAGACAGTTTTTGGTTTGGCTTATAAACTGTCTGAAATTTCTGAACGAAAAAGTTCAATAAGAGCTGAATTTTGAAAAGCCTGCTTGTTGATTGTGGTTGCAGTTCATTATCATTGAATTACAAACACCACCAAATTTGCTCAAATCTCTTATGGCTCATTAGATTGCCGAAAATTGGAATTTATAAAAATGGATCTGTTGATTATCCCTCCTTATATGGCCCATTAGAAAGATAATTGCAAAAAATTTTCTCATTTCTGCTGAAGTGACATCCACCCACTTCAACGCCTTATAACTTCTGTCATAATGTTCACGGTGTTGGAGATAGTATCTGTTAGTTTCCTGACATAGCATGTCAAAGAAACTATCTCCAAAAAACAGTTCTGCTACTTCAGACACTTGCATTGGGTCCNGCTTCACCCCTGGATTTCCAGTAAACTGTCCCAAAGCAAGCGGTTTGTCTACTTTTCCCCATGTGGCTGTCCCCGCAATGTTGCTACCTGCACATTCGTCGGAGCTACGGTCACTTTCACTTTCACTGTCTGTGGTCACAATTTTTTGTTTGCTTTTGCCACACTCACTATCAGATTGTGAGTTGCTATCACTAGCAGACT
>NW_019726345.1:0-879 GCF_002891405.2 Cryptotermes secundus
CCCTCTACCTCATTTAATTTCTTGAGATTGAACCTCTCCATAAGACCTCTATGCGTTTTTTGTTTGCTCACTGCCAGTCTTTCCCTAACTTTTGCCACCACCAGATAGTGGTCAGTATCACAATCTGCTGCCCTGAATGATCGGACATCAAATATACTTGAGTGCCGTCTCCTGTCTATCAAAATTGGTCGGCCTGAGTGTGTATCTCCCCAACATGAGATGTACAAACAAATTTATGGATGTTACGATGTGGGAACATTGTACTTTTGATAGTAAGACTTTTGGATGTGGCAAAGTTTACTACTCTAACTCCATTATCATTGCTAATTTCATTCAAACTCTCATTCCCAATCGTTGGTTTGAGTTTCACTTACATTGTTATTATTTGTATTAGGAAGAAAAAAAAATACGTAACGAGGAATTTCAGCGAGGTGTAGAACTCCGCACCAAATATTCTCGTGTTACATGGACGCAGTTTTGTTGTGTTATTATATACATAAGAAAACAATAAAGCTATCACTATTCCAGGCCGTGTAGGCCCATAAGTTTGTGAGATGTTGAGGGTCCCACATTATCTAAACAATCAGCTCAAAGCTGGCGGTAAGGTTGTCAGCTTTACGCGCCGGCCGCGCTTTACTGCCCAGGAAAATTATTTAAGTAATTCCTGGTACTCATTTCTGTTAGAGGCTGAGTCGACCCCAGGGCCATAGTGAGAATTCTTTATTTGAATCCGTCGTAACACAACAACATAACGGTCAAGTTTAAAATTACCTTAGCTACATGTTTCAGCTTTTAAAACCATCATCAGGCAAACACATTATTATTGTATTCACACACTATTGAACTGCAACTGCGATGGTAAAGCTGGACACTTGATAA
>NW_019726346.1:0-3600 GCF_002891405.2 Cryptotermes secundus
GATTGGTGAAGACACAGCAGGCTAAGAGAGTATATCCTGCAGTGAACTGCAGTGGGTGAATTAGCAACAGCGATATAGTTACTTATAGTTACGATCTCAACCAACTCCATACATGCGACAATATTAATTGGAACAAAATAGCTGTATCTTATGACTTCATTAATTTGAAGTGTTAATAAAATGTACAAGATTGATAATTTCATGAAAATTACTTATTGGTTTCACTTGAACCCACCACAGTAGCCGCGCCCGCTCAAACATGAAGGGTTTGAATTCCAGTCGAGGCGAGAATGTCTGTCTGCGTTTATTGCGTTTGTGTGGTCTTGTGTAGATAGCGGCCTTGCGGCAGAGTTGGTCTGCCGTCCAAGGAGTCCTGCTGACTGTCTATAAGTTTCAAATTTCAGAATTAATTTATTCTAAGGTGGCACAGTCCAGAAAGCCTAATCCGTCTATGCAGTAAAAGAGGTCTCTTTCATAATTGAGATATACGTGTACGTACTATATTACAAAGATAAAAACAACACCGTCCAGTGTGACTATTTAAGTTTTATTACTTTTATCCATATCTTTGTAATTGTTAGTGTGACGGTCCAGAATGAAACAAATCAAATATATATATACACACTATATCGTTACGTGTTGGGTATGTCACGCTACAAATAACTTCACGCCGTGTCGAATATAGCGAATTTATTGCACACTCGATCTCGCACTCACACAATTCACAACTACAATTACTGCCATCGGCAGTATCACAATTACATCCACTGCTCTCGGCTACTGCTAGACTTCCGCTGCACTCGGCGACTTCACGATCCGCACTGTGTCACTCCTGATCACACACTCACACACTGCTCAGCCGGCTTTTTATGCCGTTCCCTTTTGCCTGTGTCCACAGCGGTATCCCATGTTACGTAATAGCGGCGGAGGGGGGCGGAGCGTTTGAGTATCCCCTCCCCTCTTAACCTAACTAGAACGGGGTGAAGTTGCTTTCGTCCCTGGTTCCTTTACGTTGTTTCGCAATGCCTTTATCCCCAAGATAGAGTGGGGTGTCCAAGCTATAGGACTTGACCGACGATAACCAGAAAAATCACCAGATAAAACAATATTCATACTTAATATAAGCCAGGTGGCACAAAATCATAATGAAAGCTCCGTCTAGTATCGACGTTAGCAGAATATTTTAAAACTTGATTTGAACTGATGGAAATTTTTAGGCGTGGAGGATTGACATTTTTCTTTTGCAATTTTCCGCTTCGTTTCAATGTCTTATTGGTAGACTTGTGTTTCATCATCTGTGATGATATGGCCAAAAGTGTCATCTTGCATCCCCATAAGGTCTTGGCAAATTTCGACTCTTCTTTGCTTTTGTTCTTCAGTGAGTTATTTCGAGACATTTTTACGTACACCTTACTCATGTCAAGATCTTCAGTTACGATTTTCCTGTTTCTCCATCGATGTTCCTTGCGATGGTATTCTCCTGACAGTCAGCAGACAATTTTAGGCGCAATTTGACGAACTTTTATTCCACTGCTGAACGGGAAGTACACGGTAGCTAGTTCGCGGACTTTATTGTCAGACCTCGTAACCTGCATTCCTTTCCTCTACCCCCAAAGGTGTCTCTGTTGTTGTATACTTTAAGTTGGCCTAATTATGTCAAGATCATTATCTTCAGTTTCAACAACGTTTTTATAAACGCCATACCAGTACAAGCTATCTCTAATTCAAACCGTCTAGTTGTCCAGCTTCAAAAACCTAAAAGCAAGTAAGGACGCGTCTTAACTGAAGTGGGATCACTCTTTAATGAGTCACGGATTAGTGAATAGAAACAATTCGGTTCAATAATTGAATTCATTGGATCCTTATTTCTCGAAACTAAAAATAACTTCAACAATTTCACTAGTCTGCACAAACTAGAAATACTCCAATAAATTTGAAGTCTTTAGAGCCTGCTGTGTCTTCATGAACTCGTTGTTCGGAAACGGCTTCACATAACTAGAATTCTCTCTCCTGCTTCGGTGCTCTATGGCTGCATCAAGGTAAATTTGTCTGGTACATTTCTGCAGGTCTTCGTTAGCACAGTCAGTTTTCGTTCCGGGTTCCGCGGGTCTCGTGATATTGTTTCTGTTTCGCAGCTCTGAATGAGTCGTGATATTATCTCCATATTTCTTACAGTGTTGAAGAAAGTAATAAGCTGCTGCTGCCCTTCGCGAGCACAGATTTCTTGATTTCGGATAACATCGGGATAGCTGACCAAATTTCGGCTGTTCTTTTCGCATTCATTTCCTCTGAAACATGTGATGACAACCCGTTGCCTAGCAATGAACGTCTCTGCGGCTTCCCTCTTGTCCCAAGATTCCGACATTACGCACCATATCACAATGCCCTCTTTTTAGGAACTAGCTATTTGTTAAGTCGTCAGCTTGTCCAGATATACTAACAAGTCTCTGTGTCATTGTGGATCGGAAATATAGCATTTACGTGCGTAATTCTATTTGCTTACGCCGAATTTTCTTATTCAGACAACATGGCACAGTATTTTTAGGTGCAATCGATATATTGGCTTTGTTCTCAGCAGCTCTCCGAACGTCCCTTGGTATTTTGTTTGCTTATTACAACCACCACATAGGGTAGAAATTTTAGTACCTTGGTTAGGGGTTTATTTAGTTGGTTTGTTTCGTTTCGTTTTTTTTTTTTTGCTCCAGCTCTTCCACTCCTCTGTCTTTTTCAGTTTTCATGGCCAAATATATCCTTGTGCTTCCCCCTTGATCGATCCCTGGTCTTACGAATGAAATCACTTGCGTTAGGCAAACCCATGACAACACAGACCGACAGAGCTATTCTGCATGCAATCATATTACTCGCTTCAAACCATTCATTAGAGTTTTCGTCGTAGTATTCTACTTCATGTTTGGTGGTGGAACGGCTGAACCCTCCGATGGCGAAGATCTTGTCTTCAACCACTTCAATACCGAATTTACTGCGGGATCTACGCATATGAGAGATAAGCGTCCATGTCCCCGTTATGGGATTGTACTTCTCGCCACTAGACCTGCGAATCCTACCGTCCAGGCCTCCTATGGCGTACACGTGCCCATGGTAGCCGATGCAGGAAAGGCCGCTACGTCTGAAATTCATGGCCGGAATAAAGATCCATTGGTTGGTCTTTGGGTCGTATACCTCTGCTGATTTCATACAATCCCCACCGTTCAATCCACCAACGACGTAGATCTTGCCGTTCAGCGTGGCTGCACTGGCATCGGAGCGCCGTACATTCATGGGCGCTATGAAGGACCACTGGTTCTTCTGGTAGTCATAACGCTCAGCTGTTCTCTGGAGGCGGATGCCGTCATAGCCACCCATAGCGTACACTACGTCTTCCAACACTGTCACGCTCAGGTAGCACCTGGGTGTGTTCATGGGTGACACCTCGCACCACGTTTTCTCCACAGCGTTGAAGCATCGACACGAACTCAAATAATCCTGGCCGTTGTAGCCTCCGATCACGTAAATGTTGAAACCGATCACTGCCGTGCCATGGAATGCTCGCGGACCGGCCGGGTCAACCGCTTCTACTTCAAACCATCGGTCTGCTCGTGC
>NW_019726346.1:6545-10195 GCF_002891405.2 Cryptotermes secundus
TTTATTTAGTACGTGTTGGGCAAATGCTGATTCGTCCTTGTTTAGTGTTATCTTTCTTATGTGTCCTTTGTATCTTGTTAGATTTCTACCAGTTTGGCCGATGTATACTTTTTGGCATGTTATTTCCTATATCCCACTTTGTTCGTAGGGCTTTATTTCTCGTTTTTCATTTATTAGTTTACCTATTGTGTTGGCTGTTTTGAAGGTTATCTTTATGTTAGTGTTTTTGGATAGTTTTGTGATTTTTCGTATGTAATTTCTTGTATAAGTAGAAGTGACCCATTTTGTTCTCTTTCGTCCTTATTATCCGGGTTACCCATCTTTCGCTTAAGTTTGTTATATAGATAAACGATACAGGCTCCGTCCCAGGTGCAAGCAGTGTGTATTATATGTCTTTGATCTTGCCCTCTTCTGCGCTGCGTGTTTCGGCCTCTGGCGGCCATCATCGGGTGTATACTCTTGTGTTGCTGCCACGCTGAGCCCAGTCTGAGATTTGACATTTGGGAAACACATTGTTGTTTTCTTCGTTATTGTCGGCATCTACCTCGTTGATGTCTGTCTGGTATGTAGATTATTTTGCACACGTCAATTTTGATTTTCCTGTAGTAGCGCTGTGAAGTCTTTAGTTATAATTTTAAAATCCTTTAAAATTATAAATAAAGATTTTGTAGTGCTGGTACAGGAAAACCACAATTGAGGTGTGCAAAAAAAAAATCTACATACCAGACGGATGTCAGCGGGGTGGATGTTGATAATAACGAGGAGGGTGGCAGTGTGTTTCTTGGATGTTGAATTTTGGACTGGGTTCAGTGTGGCAGCGGCGTGGGAGTGTACACCTGGTGATGGCCGTTGGAGGCCGGGGCGTGTGGTGTGGAGGAGGGCAGGATCGGGGACATATAATGTGTATTGTTTGCGCTTGGGACGGGGTTTGTATCGTTTATCGTGTAGAGTGCAACAGGATGCTTAAATATAATATTTGTTATATAGATGTGTGATGTCTTCCTTTCTATAGGCATTATTTAGTGTTATATTAATAATAGTATTTAATTCTTTGTTTTTAGCATTTTCCTCAAGGGGTAGTGTAAGAAGTCTGTGTATCCAATTTTTATATGCTGGCAATTTTTGTTCTTTAGGGTAGCATGATTTATTATTTATTGTTATGTCTGTCGTTGTGGGTTTTCTGTATATTTCCATTTCTATTTGTCCGTGTCTATTAAATATATTTAAGTGCAGGTAAGCTAAATTTTTTAAACACTTTACAAGTTTTAATACCAGGAAGGCTGCTGTGATTGTGAAAGGTTGAATATTGTGTACATTGTGTATTCCAGGCATTATGTGTGTACGTAATTTAGCAATCAGAACACCTAATGTGATGGTGGTTTCCGAATAAGTATTGATGTTCCCTCTGAAGATGATCCGTAAGCGTGTGTGTGTGTGTGTGTGTGTGTGCCTCTCTCTTTCTCTCTCAAGTCTCAATTCTGAGACAGTAAAATATGGTCGCCAGTCCCAAGGGACTCGGACCCGAGAAAGACTGCGCTGGCAAGAGCCAGCAGCATATACAAAAGACAGACCCGTCATCTCGTCAGAGAAGGCGCCCCACAGAAACAAGACCGTAACTGTCAAACGATAATAATTAATATCTGGTCATGAGCCCCAAATGGGGCTCGACACCAAGACTTACTGGCTGACTGACCGTCAGTCGCAATGTAACTCTGACTCTGACTAAGTACCCGTCCTCATGCAAATAGGCAGCCTCTCGACAATATGTTGAGATTTGTGACTGCAGTACAGCAGATCATGACAGAGATCAATGGTGCAGTGTCTGAAGAGGACAAAATAATGGCCATTACAAAAATTGTACTAAATCTCATGAAACAAAATGGCCACTAGAATTCATAGGCCACTCACAATCATAGCATTTAATGCGAACGGCATTTGGAGGCAGCGCTATGAGCTCAGTAAACAGCTGCAAGACCTACGCATAGATGTGGCCCTGTTTTCAGAGACACATCTGAAAGCTCATAAGAGATTTTTTCTTCCAAAGTACCACATTTATAGAACCGACCGCCACTCAGGCAGAAAAGGTGGAACTGCCGTTGTAGTTAGGAAAGGCATCCCCCATAACCATGTAGACCTACCACCCCTTATTTCAGTAGAAGCGACAGGGGTCTGCATACCAATTGGTAACAGTGAAGTGCTGCTTGCAGCTGTTTATAAATCCCCAGGCAGGGCCTGGAGTGATGCTGACATCACTGAGCTCTTAGGCTTCAGACGAAAGTCTATTTTGGCAGTTGATTTGAATGCTAAGGATCCATTTTGGAATAGCAAAGTTTCAAACCCCTCAGGCTTGAAACTCATGGATTTATTTGATATGAGTGATTTCGAAATCACAACACCACAATGCCCCACTCATTATTCCCCTACGGGAAATGGTGACGTGCTGGATATTGTGGTCCACCAAAATATCAGAATGTCAGATGTCATCGTCTCCGATATTTTGGATTCAGATCACCTACCAATTGTATTCCACATACTGGATCATGTTAGAATTAGGAACCTTTCGGAACCTATTGAAAAATTCACAGATTGGGAGCGGTTTCAAAGCCTCGCCTCGGAGTTAACATCACCTAAAATAGAAATTACGTCTGGGGTAGAAGCCGATAAAGCGGTGCGCTACTTTGCAGCCCCTATTGCTTCGGCATATAGGTTGTCCACAAGAAAAGTTACACTTTCGGACATAAACAACGATTTTCCTGGTCTGGGTCGCCTGCTAAAACATAAGCAGGGGCTACGAAAGTTGTGGCAAGAAACCAGGGATCCAGCGTGTAAGATGGCACTAAATTGGGTTACAAAGTCAATCAGGCGGATGACCCGAAAAAAAGGCACTTGAACGGTGGGAAACAAAAATAGGTGACGCTGAAGTCACACCTCAGTGTATATGGCCAATTGCGAAATCCCTCCTAAAGAGGGATGGGCCAAGGGCACCAACTGCTATTCATGGTGCTGCAGGCATTAAATTTCACCCATTCGAAAAAGCCAATGCAATTGCTGATCGTTTGGAAAACCAGTTCACGCCGCACAATCTGTGAGACGATAACCATGAACGGCGAGCGGAGGCTCGAGTTCAAGCTCTGCTTGAAACCGTAGAGGACAAGCCCCCTCAAAGGACTATTAATCGCTAAGGAAAAAACTGTGCTACATGGTACGTTTGATAAGACTAATCGAAATTGGAAGGTGCTATGGCATGGAAATGAATGTGGAAAAAACAAAAGTTATGAAAATTTCGAGACAACCAACCCCAGTTACAAGAAAGATAGACCAAAAACAACTGGAGAATATGAAATGTTTTAAATATTTGAGTAGCTTGTTAACAGATGATGGAAGGTGTACTAATGAAATTAAATCCAGGATTGCCATGGCAAAAGCTGCATTTAGCAAGAAGAAGAATTTTTTACGAGCAAATTGGACTTAAATTTGAGAAAGAAACTAGTGAAATGCTACATTTGGAGCATTGCGTTGTATGGGCTGAAACTTGGACACTTAGGGCAGTAGATCAGAAACACCTGGAAAGCTTCGAAATGTGGTGTTGGAGAAGGATGGAGAAGATCAGTTGGACCGATTATGTGAGAAATGAAGAAGTGTTGTTTAGA
>NW_019726346.1:10277-12160 GCF_002891405.2 Cryptotermes secundus
TGTCCCTGTCACCGTAGCATGCCGCGTCCTCATGTTGCGGATGAAGGAGACGCCCTCCAGTTATGGAGGAAAACTGCGAATAGATTGAATAAGCAGTCGCGGACAGCCGGCAAGGGGTGGCCATCAAGCTTGGGCATTGGGCGTGGGGCTGACAACTCCTAACCGTAAAAAATCAGTATGTTATGAAAATGAACACAAAGCCTCGGACCTGGACGGATCCCTTGGATAAACGACCTAAGCTAATGAAAATGGATATGAGATTTGGCACTTGGAATGTTCGAAGTTTGTATAGGGCAGGATAGCTCAGGGCAGTGGCAGAAGAAATCTTGAAATATAAGTTAGATTTAGCGGGAGTACAGAATGTCAGATGGGACGCAGGTGGCATCGCAACAGCAGGAGACTGTACATATTTCTATGGAAAGAGGAATGAAAATCATGAATTAGGTACAGGTTTTTTCGTACATAAGAGAATCGTATCAGCAGTTAAAAGGGTGGAGTTCGTTAGTGATAGGATATCATATATAGTACTAAATGGTCGCTTGTGGGATATCATTGTTATGAATGTTCACGCCCCAACAGAAGATAAAATTAAGGACATAAAGGATAGATTCTATGAAGAACTAGAACTTGTATTTGATAAATTACCGAAGTACCCTATGAAAATTTTGTTAGAAGATTTCAATGCCAAAGTAGGGAAGGAAGACATTTTCAAACCAACAATTGGGAATGAGAGTTTGCACGAAATTAGTAATGATAATGTAGTTAGAGTTGTAAACTTTGCCATATCAAAAAATCTTACTGTCAAAAGTACAATGTTCCCATATCGTAATATCCATAATTAACTTCAACATTTCCTGATGGGAAGATACACAGTCAAAAAGACCATATTTTGATAGATAGGAGACGGCACTCCAGTATACTTGATGTCCGATCATTCAGGGCAGCAGATTGTGATACTGACCACTACCTGAAGGTGGCAAAAGTTAGGGAAAGACTGACAGTGAGTAAACAGACTACTCACAGAGTTCATATGGAGAGGTTCAATCTCAAGAAATTAAATGAGGTAGAGGGTAAAGAGCGTGATCGGAGAAGTTCATGGAGGTAGGCCTAGGCCCATTGGGCTGTATTTCCAAGGAAAAAAAGAGGGTAAAAAGCAGTATGGTGTTGAAATCTCAAATAGGTTCACGGCTTTGGAAACCTCGAAAACTGAGGTGGATGTTAATAAAGCATGGGAAACTATTAGAGAGAATTTATAAATACCTCCCAAAGAGAGAGTAGGTTATTGTGAACCGAAGAAGCATAAGCCACGGTTCGATGAAGGATGCTCAAAATTATTAGATCAAAGAAAGCAGGCCAAATTGAAGTGGTTACAGGATCCATGCGAGTTAAATGGGGACAATCTGAACAATATAAGACGTGAAACCAGCAGGCATTTCAGGAAAAAAGAGGGAATATTTGAAAGAAAAAAATTGATGAGCTTGCAAATAACAGTAAGAACAATAATATTAGACACCTATACAGAGGATTAAATGACTTTAAGAAGGGTTACCAGCCTAGCAGTAACTTATTGAGGGATGAGAATGGTGATCTGCTTGCAAATTCCCACAATTATTGAATAGGTGGAGGAACTACTTCTCTCAGTTATTGAATGTACATAGGGCCAGTGATGTTAGGCAGACAGAAATCCGTACAGCTGAGCCGTTAATACCTGATCCTAGCCCTTTTGATGTTGAAAGTGCTATTGCAAAATTGGAAAGATATAAATAGCCCTGTAGTGATCAAATCCCGGCAGAACTTATTCAGGCAGGAGGCGAAATATTACGTTCTAAAATCCACACTCTAATTACTTCTATTTGGCGTAAGAAAAATTGCCTGATCAGTGG
>NW_019726347.1:0-1353 GCF_002891405.2 Cryptotermes secundus
ATGATTTACTATCCAGATCCAACCATAGTTACCATTTTATTTTGAAGTACGTGTTAACAGTGTTTATACAACCGTGTCAATAAGCACTGTACTTTCTTCATATATATATACCTACTAATGGTATTTGTATCTTTGCACAGGTTCTAGAGTTCTACCCTCTACAATAATGTAGAATCCTATCAACGTTCTCAATCTTGCTAAGATGAAATATGAAGAACGTGATATGAAACCGAAATCATCGAATTCTCCTGAAGACGTACATATGTGTGATTTGCTGGTTAATTTCTTGGACATTCACTGCAATGATGTCAACATTTCGATAGAAACTGTGGAAACATTAGAAGAAATAGAAAATAACTCTGACGGTTCAGGAAGTTGTGATTCGAGTGAAGAAATTGTGCTGATAAGAGTACACAACAAGAATACCTTCCTAGCCCAAAGAAACAAAAGACTGAAATAGCTTTCAGTGACAAGGAAAAGGCTGTGAAATTTTGGTTAAATGAAGGAAGGAAAAACCGCTTGAAGTTAAGCAGTGTGCAAAACCGACTGTTTTGTAAAATCGGAACGTGAATTGTGCAAATGGAAGAAAGAATTACATGGAGAAAGAAACATGCATCAAAATGAAACTCGGAAAAGTTTGAAAGAACGACTATTCGAGAGGTTTAGAACTGCACGTGAGAGAGAGTGTACCGTTACCGATGGAGATCAACGAGACTGGGCCCTTCGAATCGCGAATGAGATGAACATTAGTGATTTCCAGGCTTCTTCGACCTGGTTAAGTAGATTTAAGAAATCATACAGAATTGGGATTGGGAAGATTACAAAATTTATTTCAAGATAACGTGTAGAGGAGATACCATTAATCACGAATGCTATAGAGAAATTCGTAGCTGACATGAAGACGAAGCTTGCTGTAATTCCTGCAAGTGCTGTGTATAATGCTGATCAGTCAGGTTCCGAGAAAGAACTGCGTGCCACACGCACGTTATCATTTCCCGGTGAGAGACAGAGTGAGTCAGTAGCGCATCATTCTTCCCTGTACAGTAATGCCAGTCTCGCCACAGCTGGGGCTGTACAAACCTCTGGTACAAGCGGTTCCGCGTACACAAAAAATGAGTAACTTCGGCAATTTTTAAAAAATACTTGCAGTGCGTATTAGCAGCTAAAATTTTGACAGCGGATTTTGTTGTGTGTACTCTTGCAGTGAAAAAAAAAATCAGGCCAGGTTTCGACATGTCGGATCGGACAATTCCCTTGTAAGATCCATTCTAATATTGTCCACCCACCTATGCCTTGATCTTCCCAGTGGTCTCTTTCCTTCTGGCTTTCCCGCCAATATCCTATATGCATTCA
>NW_019726347.1:5231-41411 GCF_002891405.2 Cryptotermes secundus
CAAATGATGCTCGAGATGGTTCAAGTTCGTATAGCAACAGGCGTGACCAGAGTGGTTTGAACGGCTGTTGTACTGCGATGTGGAAAGCAAATGGAAAAACTACCACATTATCACTTTTCCTGGATAGTCTCCTTCCAAAAACAGAAGATCACATTAAGTGGAGGAACTGTTTTGGAAGAGACTGTGGACCTGTCATCTGACAGTTACTGATCAATCAATCAATATATAAAAGGGCATAATCTGCTGTACCTAACCTGGACTGACAGAGGCCGTGTAAATACTGTACAGTTATATAAGAAATAAGTGTGTATTGTAAATATGTGTAAATACAGACAATGGACAAATTACCACAGACTGACTAACAAATGACAGACCCGACCTCTCGTCAGAGAGGGCGCTACACATGGACAAGACAGTAACTTTCACTCAAAGAAATATCTGGTCATGAGCCCCAGCTGGGGCTCGACACCAAGACAGACAGACTGACTGACCGTCAGTTGCAACGTGACTCTGACTCTGACTATACTTGGAGAAGAGTACAAGTTATGAAGCTCCTCATTATGCTGTTCTCTCCAACCTCCTGTCACTTCATCCCTCTTCGGTCCAAATATTCAAATATTCTCAACACCCTGTTCTCATACACCCTCAGTCTATATACCTTCCTTAATGTCAGAGACAAAGTTTCACACACATACAGAACCACGGGCAAAATTATAGTTTTGTATATTCTAATTTTTATGTTTTTAGGCAGCAGACGAGAAGACAAAAGGTTCTGGACTGAATGGTAGCAAGCATTACCCGAGTTCAGTCTCCTCTTAATTTCCTCCTGAATCAGGTTTTGATTTGTTATCGTTGCTCCAGAATATCTGAACTGTGCCACATTTTCAAAACATCTGTTTTCTATCGTTATGTCATGATTTTGCCATGAATTTTGGTGACGAGACAGCAACATATACTTAAGTTTTCCCTGTGTTTACTTCTAGATCAACCTCCTTACTTGCGTCAATTAAAGTTTGTCTGTTCTTTATGGTATCTACATTATCACCCAGTAGACTCACATCATCAGCATAGACCAACAGCTGATGTGTCCCTTTAATTTCAGTCCCACCTGGTTTCCCTGGACCTTCCTAATGGCATATTCTAAAGCGAAGTTGAAAAGGAGTGGCGATAAACAATCTCGTGTTACTGTCGCTTGTTGTCTGATAGTCACATTCTTGGAACCCAGTGGGCGCGTATCTGCTGATACCATTCAGCACGGTGTGTTACATTGGCTACATCAAGGGACACTTTCGGGCTGCATGGCTGGCAGAGGGCAAGAACTCTCGCGACTGGTGATTAAGTTTAAAACCCGGCAATCACACCATCGTGGCAGTGTTCTAGCGCAGACAAGCTTGACCCAACAATGGACCGCATACCTCATTGATTTCAGCAAACCTACGACACAACATGGTTTATTATTACAACAAAGGATGGCCAATCTATTTTTACGCTGCACGTTTCAAGGGTTTCCAAACTCAGTACATGAACGGTTATATTCTCATCGAAATACTTTTCGCTCGGATAAATAATTAGCGTTCTGCTAGCGAGATGTGAGCAGAGACGCATGTGGGTATTCTTGTACAGGGTTCCTTCTTGTTGTACGGCTGTAACTACAGTCGGAATGGGTTGAAACGGTTAAGTAGAACCCTTCTAAATATTCGTAATATTTACATTCGAACAGACGGACCATCATGACAAAGACTTAAATTGTTTTGCTTTGACGAATTTGTAGAACCCCACTTCATATGTACCATCTATCGCTAGAGCGTGGTTTGGGCATGCGGTAGCGTAGCTGGTTGAGGCACTATGCTACAAGCCGGAAGGTCGCGGGTTCGATTTCCGATGAGATCATTGCATTTTTTAATTGACCTAATCCTTCCAGCCGCACTATGGCCCTGGGGTCAACTCAGTCTCTAACAGAAATGAACACCAGTAATCTTCCTGGGGAGTAAAGCGCGGCCGGCGAGTAAGGCTGACAACTCACCGCCATCTATGAGCCGATTATCTAGAAAATGTGGGAGCCTCGATGTCCCACAACACTATGGGCCTTCACGGCCTGGTACAGGGAAAACTACATTTTACATCCTGGTTTAGTCCCGTAAAACTCTACGTTGGGACGCCATGTTTACTATTGAGAAGTAACACTGTACGGCCGTATATATACATACATGCACGCGGAAGTAAACATTGCGACATACCTAATAGTTCAAGATCTCACGAGTGGACTTCGCTTTCTCGAATTATATAAATAAATTTTGTGCCTTTTGCCGTCATGTGACGGGTGCATTTGATGGTTTTATTACCTTTACTTAAGTGTACCTCACTTTTTTTCAAACCATGTAACTCTAATGTGGTCCATTAATTACATTTATATTATTAATTATATTAAGTAATCTGTATACTGTACATTTATCAGTAGATTGGGAAATGTAACAGGCCCGGTAGCAGCGGGATTTTATCCACCTGTTTTATCATTGTGTTTGGCTTAATCGCGTTATTTAAAACATTCTGTCAGCATTGCTTCTTTGTTCTTGTCTCCGTTGACTGCTATATGATGTATACCAAAAATGTAATGATGTAATTAACAGCATGCATTGGTTCTGAGTGGCTGTTAATCCACGGCGAATCCCCGGGTTACAAACCTCAGCCAGTTACACAAACATCGAGACAAAGGAATTCTCGACCGCCTTAAACGTCGCGACAGTTGCACCATATACTCCATGGAGGAGCATATTTTGCACCAAACTCTCAGTACGTGAGTGTTCTTCATTACTTTCCCTTCACTATGAGGTTTCGTCTGGTTTGCTAAAATGTCGGGAACGCAGCTATCACATGCCATGCGGCAGCGATGAATACTTTGTGACGTAGTGTCATTTAGACTGTCCTGTATGCTTTCATTATAAGCAATGAGGGCAGCCGCCCCTTTGATGTAAACAAAGGATTTCTATATTCACGTCTACCGTCTAGAAACGTAAAAGTCATAACATAATTAACTGTAACTTTCTTCTGGCCCTCTACGGGTGCGAAACTTGGTCTCTGACAATAAAGGAAGAACGTGGACTGAGGGTGTTTGAGAACAAGGTGCTGAGGAGAATATTTGGACCAAAGATTGATGAAGTGACAGGCGGTTGGAGAAAATTGCATAATGAGGAGCTTCATAACTTGTACTCTTCACGAAATACAATTAGAGAGATCACGTCAAGGAGGATGAGATGGGCAGGGCATGTAGCACCCATAGAAGAGAAGAGGAATTCATGTTGGATTTTGATGGGAAAGGCAGAAGGAAGGAGATCACTAGGGAGGTCTGGCTCAGGATGGGGCAAGTGGAGGAATCACGCCCCGGTAATGAAGCTTCGGATATTGTAAAATACTGGCAAGTTCTTGAATAGCTGCACAATTTGCGGCTTCTCAAGAAGGAGCTCTATGCAGTTAGTTATTACTCTATACTTCACCTACTCTGAAATGCACGACTTTCATCAACAATTACTACTATAAATATGTATCTATCTTCATTCCTGTTGCTGCCACTTGGAGCATAGGGCATCCTTGAAACGTTTCGTTTCAATTCAGTCGGTAGGACTCCTCGGACGAGGGTCCAGACTGTCGCAATGCCGCCACCTACGCACAAACACAATAAACGCAATCATCCTTCCCTCGATTAGGATTCGAAATCACGATCCCAGTGTTCGAGCACGCGAAGACAGTTCATGCCTCATTCCGTGCGGCCACTGCGATCGGCAGTAATTACTACAACAATTAAAAAAATCAAAGAATAACGTCAAGACTGGGATCGTCTTAATTAATAACGCTAATGCGAACAAAGTGGGCCAAACTGGAAGCCACTTCTATACCTTGGACCCAGTTGGTCTTACTGTTTTCCTTACTTCACTAAGTGACATGATCACATGCTAAACAGACAGACGCCGCTCTGCACCTCCCTCTCTCTTTGAACTCTGCCAATCACTGCTCAGAAATGTAGTGACTGCAGACGGGGTTTGCATTGTTAAATGGATTTAATGAGAACTTATAGGCCGTAACTACAAATAACTATAGCACTATCGCTATTTCCACACTTTGCAGTTCGAAATAGTGCAATCAGTATAGCGACTGGCTACGGACTGGGCGACGGAGGGTTTGGAGTTCGATTCCCGGTAGGATCAATAATTTTCTCTTCTCTTTGTCGTCCGGGGGGGCACCTGGTAGCGCAGTTGTTTGAGACACTCTGCTACAAGCCGGAAGGTCGCGGATTCAAGTCCCGATGATGTCACTGGATATTTTTCTATTGACCTAATCCTTCCAGACGCGCTATCACCCTGGGGTCGGCTCAGCCTACAACAGAAATGAGTACCAGAAATTTTCCTGGGGGGTAAAGTGCGGCCGGTCCGTAAGGCTGACAACTTTGAGCCGATTGTCTAGATCAGGCATGTCCAGCTTCAAACAGGTTGTGATCAACTTTATAGTGTCAAAACTGCCAGTGATCTACCAGCCCCTCCTATCGTCGTACCTCGCTTTAAGCAAAAAAATATTGGTAAAAATAACATGACACATGATGTTTTTTCTTCTGCGCATTCAAGGTTACTCTTGGCCTTGTTCGAAGTTACTTGACACTTGCTATAACTGAAAGAATCCGGTCCCATGCGATTCTGTTTTATGGAATTTTGAGTGTATTTTCCAGTCGCATAGTTTGAAACTTCAGAGGTGTGCGTAACAATTAGCTGAAATCCCTTGCCAGACTTGTCTTTTCCCCAGCAGAATACTGTGGCAGTGCATTTTCTTGGGAGAATGTCCGACCCACGGGATCGTTTCACGGCTGCTGAGTGCTCAGTTGCCGGAAGCCGCTGGCAGATGCTGCGCAGAATCCGAATCAACTTGCTGGACCAAGAGAACTAAAGTAAAAGCGAATAAGCAGCTGGCTACTCGACTGACTGCACAACAGATGAACTAATCAGTTAAGCGACAGTCTGGCTAAAAGCAATCTATGGAAGTGGGCGAGTAAGTACATAGTGTGCTAACATCTGTCGAAATAATCACCTGGAGGTTCTCTTCTCACCAGGTACAAGTTCAGTGAGATTCATGGTGGACAGAGTGGCAGTGCGGAAGTTTTCATGTACAAGCATAAAATAGAAGTCCTTCCATTAGGGACCGAAGTATCTGGACCACTAATACCAAATAAGAAATTCTACACCCTTTCATTGGTTCTTGAGCTTTTAAAGATGGACGGACAGGCCGACACATGGAACTGGTTCAGATTTGCACCTTCTCATTACCAAAAGCTGTCACAGCGCGAGCACGAGATGTCGATATTAAAGGTGACTCCTTTAATTAAACATCACGCCATGAAGGAGTACAGGGAAGTGGAGGCATAGCTCCACCATTCTTAACCGCAGCATTATGAGGCTACAGGATGTACCAGCTCATATATTAAACCGTCCGGCACAAAAAGACGAGTAGAAGCCCACGTTTGCCGTGTTCGGCAGTTTCGGAGAAAAAGTGTGTCGTTATCGACATAGAGGTGTAGCCACAGGCGCGGCACGGTTCGCAGGGAGATGATTTCATGAGCGGAGAGTTTAAGAGTATTAATGAATGTAGTGTTGTACTCCAAGAAGTATATAGAATGTGTTGGCGATCACAGTGGCCGCCCGGTCTAAGGGCGGCCACTATTGAATCAGCCACACATATCCTGTGTGATTGTGAGGCCATAACTTGTTTAAGACTTCGTCACCTGGGTCAGTTCTATAAGGTACCAAGTGACTACTATGATGCCCCCTAAACAAGTCGTTCATTTCATTCGAAGTGTAGTATTCATAAGGGTTTAATGAAAAGGAGTAGCACAATAGACCATTGAGGGTCGCGGTGCAAGGGCCGTGTTATTATGGCCCACCCTTACACATTCATTCATTCATTCATTCATTATTAGCTCCCTGGAACGCTGGGATTGTGGGTTCGAACCGCACTCAAGGCATAGATGTCTGTATTGTGTGCGTTTATTCTGTTTTTTGTGTTGTTCTGTGTGTAGGTAGAGGCCTTGCTACAAGCTGATCCCCCTTCCAAGGAATCTTACCGACCATGCAACAAAAGATTACGAAACTGAAGAAGAGGCCAGGGCCCAACAAAGGGCTGTAGAACCATTTATGAATGAATGTGTATGTTAGAAATGATGAGGCCTGTATATTTCAGTTGCCACAAACACGAGTCGCTTGTGCAGTGAGGACGGCAACTAACTGATCGTGCTCGGCCTCCTGTGATACGGCCCTCTTGCCCAGGCCCAGCTCATCGAGTCTGCTGTAAACTTAATTTAATTTTGTCCACGGCACATTTCTGTGTACACATAGTTAACAATGCTCCGTCACAAACTGTCAGCCGACGGAGCGCCTCTTGTTCCACGCTCTAGTACCGTCCAGCACGGCGAACTGTGTTTCCGGGACCTGAAGCTGCTGGAGCAGTGCCGAGCATGCTGGCAGCCGGAAATATGGTGTTCAGAGCCTTTCTGACGGTAATAAGGGTACGTGTTCGCAGGGAGGCTGATTGAATACGAAACCTACAATATACAGCATGTCATGGTGGGTCTCGTCCTCAAGAGGTTACTTGTTCGATTCCCTGATCCAATTGGCACCACTTTCTTTTGTGGCTACCAAGATACACACCTAACCAATGCAGTGGAGCAGAAACGTTTTTGACAGCCGAAGACTCGTAAGTCCAACAAAATGCTTTAGGGAATGCGAATATTCTTTACTGCGCACACAGGAGTGTGCCAGTGGACCCTAGTGCACACCTGCAATCTGTCGTTAGGATGACTGTGGCCTATACACACTCCTGATATGCCTGGTTCCCAACCACACGTCAGTTCTCCGTTTATGGGGAAATTCCAAGCGATCGGGCCAAGTAGAGTAGACCCCCCCCCCCCCCAATCCTCAGGATGAACATTACCTACTCTCCTAGACTTTGTCTATGGTTCTACAGTCCTTGTGGACCTTGGCCGCTTTTTCAGATTGTCTGTAGAAATCCTTGGACGTGGATCAGCCCGTCGCAAGACCGCTACCTACACGAACACAGAATAAACGCACACACATCCATGCCTCGAGTGGGATTCGAACCCAGGATCCCAGTGCTCGAGCGGGCCACCGTGCTTCTCCGATATACAGGGTGTCCCATGAGGAATGTGCCAGACTTCGGGAGGGTGTTCCTTACGTTAAAGTATGCTGATATAACCCAGAACACCTATGTCCAAAGTTGAACGGTTACGGAGATAATGGCCAGAGAAGTGTAAAACTTTGACAGGTGTTACACTCTTGTTGATTACCAAATAAATATTAAAACTGGCAGGAATATGTGGTTTCTGTAATGTTAATAATATACGTAACATCAAACTAACTTGTGAGTGACATGAAGCCATTAAATTGAACTTCAAAAAAACTCGCACGCCATGTCACAGTTTTCCTTAGGTTTCCAAGGACTATACACGACACATGAATGGCAAGCGCTGACGTAACATGGCTGACTGCACGTTCTGGTATAAGCCGACTACATAACTGTACTAAAATACAGTACCTGCTTTATAGTAATTGTTCAAAGTGTCCTCCGCCAGCTGCAATGCAGTTTTCGGCGCGCATCATGAAGGACTGGGTAGCAGAAGCAATGTTGCATTGATGGTGACGTACGATTATGTGTTCTACCACTGCAAAAATACGATCCCGCAGTGCTTCTCGTGAATCGAACTTAGTTTCGCAGACTAACGTCTTCATGTGGCCCCAGAGGTAATAATCTAGAGGCGTGAGATCAGGCGACCTCGGTGGCCATGCAACGGGACGACCACGACCTAACCAGCGGTTAGGGAAAGATTCATCTAAGTAGTGTCTCACGTACTGAGTTTAATGTTGGGGAGCCCCATCATGTTGGAAGTACATTTGGCTCCTTGTCGTTAACGGGATGTCTTCCAACAAACATGGTAACTCATTCCTCGGGAAGGCTTCATACGTGTTTCCAGTTAAATTGCTATGAAACACAAAAGGTCCGCTCAACCTGTTCCCAAGCACACCACACCATACATTCACAGAAAATATATTTTGTGAATTTCGTTACCAGTATATCATGTGGATTATTATGGGACCACGTGTGAACATTTCGTAAATTATTTATACCGTCCCGGGTAAAAGACGCCACATCACTGAATAAAATGACGCTTAACAGTTCGGGATGAGCTTTTATCCAGTGGCACAAATCCATACGCTGAGCATGGTCGACTGGTTCCAGATGTTGTACCCTTTGATCATGGTAAGGATACAACTCTTCATCATGTAAAGTTCGCCACACCTGCATACGTGATACGCCGATGCGAGAGGCCGTTCTACGAGTGGACAGACGCGGACTTCTCTGAACCATCTCAAGAATGTTCTCTCGTGTGTTTCTCATTTGTACATTCTCCCTTTCAGAGTGCACAAAAACACTCGGAAGAGAACCAGTATCACGCAATGTCTGGTGAATTCGCCTAAATACACTTCGAGATGGAATCCTTCGATCGGGAAAACGCCTTTGGTATTCTTCAACAGCAGCACGTGCATTGTCACCGCAAAATCCATACACAAAATGCATATCACAATATTCCACGTGTGAAAACACAAAAGTCATTTCAGCAACTCCGCACAACTAATTTACCAACCATTCCCATCGCGGCTGCAACGTGCTCTGAACGTAGCACATAAGCTTACGGCTAGTGTGAATCACCACACTCAAGGACAAACATAGATAAGACTTGTCATTTGACAAGTACAGTGGTTGGACCCGCCAGAAAACCACACTTTTCTCGGGCCATTATCTCCGTAACCGTTCAACTTTGGACATAGATGTTTTGGGTTATATCGGCATACTTTAACATAAGGAACACCCTCCCGAAGTCTGGCACATTCCTCCTGGGACATCCTATTTACAAGTGTCGTCATCCGGTAGCGTGATGTGGCAGCAAGTGACAGGCCCAAGTCAGTGCGTGAACAGAACTTCACAACGGAGATGGCCTTGATAGTCATCGTAGCCGGCAACTGGCTGGTTGTACTCCCACACGATTGAATTCGGTTCGAGTTCCTGAGGACGGATACACTGTCGAGTTCCCTCGGTCCCGAAGTCCATTGTTGATTACGTGCCATGCAATGCACCCCATCATATTCCTTTTCGACATTACTTGCAGAAACGAAGACAATTGTATCCGTAGTAAAATTCACCTTGTCTTCTTCAGAGACTGATATAAACAAAACACTTGAAGCCACGTGTTACGATTTTGATAATATCAACAGCACAACAGTCCGCTTTCTTAACGTGTTTCCATTCAAATTCATTAGCTGTGGTCGGCAGATCGATATATTTCGCTTAGTCACCATGTCGTTGATGGCGGTAGAAGGGTTGCACTGCCACCATGCTGGTATTGTCGCAGACGGAGTGGAAGAGTAATTGACGTGGTTAACATCCAGGCTGTGAGTAACTGAGGAGAAGGTCCTCAGCGAACGTAAGCAGTCTTGTGATTACTCGCAACCCCCGCTTCATACACTATGTCTAAAATGTTTTTGAGTGCGGGTCGTCATCAAATAATGACTTATGACGTTGCGTCATCATCACGAAGTTACTAGATCTCGTTTTCAACATAGATGGGTATAAATGTCGTCATAACGTGGACCTGCTTGATAACATAGGACTTTCCTTCCTTGAGGTTGTCTACCGCTCGTCTTCTGTCTACCAGTGTCAAGATTAAAATAAAGTTCTGACCGTAATCTTGCATGAACGTGAACCTTGGCCTCTGACAGAAGAACATAGCCTTTAGTGTTTGAGAGGAATTCTTTCAGAAGAATATTGGGACCTAAGGGGGATGGCTGATATGAGGGTGGAGAAAAATAGAAAATGTCGGTGGCTGCAAGAGCTACTAGGAAGACGTAGATTGGAGGGTATATTACGTGTAAATTGGCTTTTACAGAAGTAGGATACAAATGCGTGGACTGGATTTCCCTGGCTCAGGAAAGGCGACTGCTCCGAACGCAGCAATAAACGCGAGTTTTGTGAACCATTGCTAACACGGATAGCGGAATTGCGATTTTCTAATTAAGTGGCAGTTTCAAAATTTTTTTGGGTGGGGGGAAACTTGGGCGTCTCCAGAACAAGAGCTACAGGCCCGGTTGTGCCGAATTTATCAAATTCAGCATTTATCTTGCAGTAAGCACACTCATTATTCGCTGCGAAGAGCAACCGGGTAATGCTGTTTAGATGGACAATCACTACTTCATGTGAGAATCGTACGAAGAACATAAACATTCATTTTTATGTGCAAAGTTCAAAGATTTTAAAGTTTGAAACAAGTTGTATACCCAGCATGCAGTAACCAGTAATGTTCGAGGAGTTTTTGATGACGTAAATATTGTGCTGCAGTTAAGGAAAATGCCGGCCACAGTGGCCGGCCGCGAGGTCTTCGCCCATTCGGACGCTGGGATCGTGGGTTCGAATACCATTCAAGACACGGATGTCTGTCTTCATGTAGAGACCCTGCGACGGACTAATCCCCCGTCGAAGGAGTCCTATCGACTGTGTACACAATAGGAAAAGGTAAAAGTGGCCAAGATCCACAAGGCCTGTAGATAGATAAGGAAAGTGTAGACCAGCTGAGAACTGCAAGGAGTCGGTAAGTCGCTCGGTAATCGAGACCGAGTCTAGTACGTGGTTGCACGAGTTGATCGACTCTGTGAGTGACGTCTGTCACGCTCTGTTGGCAGGTCATGTTGCAAAGGAGGGGAATATATTGGCTGGCTGTGACATAGCAGTGACACGACCACAGCAAAATGGAAACAATATTGATGGCTCTCGCCTTTTGCGGATTGCAGGACTCCGTTCGGACGGATTAAGCCACTCAAGTTCTGCACAACTTGTATTGGTTCGGTTTTATGATTTGTCACAGAACAAATGTCGGTCTCTGGTTCAGATTGCCAAGGTGAAGAAGCATACGAGTATTGTCTTACCGAACGAACTGCCGTAGCGGCAACGCTTCAGACACATATTGTATTCTGAAGGTAATGGGTTCGAAACTCTTCTGGGGCACTGGCTATCCTGACTGTTGTTTTGAGCTGTTTCTTCAGTCACTCCAGGCAATCGGATTTTTATCCCTATAGGCCACGGCCGCTTCCTTCCAAATTCTTTTCCACTTTGCAATTCGACGCTGTAGAGCCAGACTGGTTCATGTGGCGGGAACCGACACGCTGCCTGTGCCTGAGGCTGGAGAGACTTGTTCCAGATTCTGTGGTTGCCTTGGTGCAGTAGAGATGATTCTTCACTTCTGTACCCGGAAAATGGACGGGTATATTCCCGGTATCCTAAGTTATGTAGCTTGGGAACTGGATACCAGCGTTTCGGAAGAAGATGCTGCTTCTGTCTTCGCTTCTGTGACCAAAATACGGAGGCCGCTCTGTGATCCCGATAGTGGCCTTGTGGGTAATGTAGCCTCATAAATGGGTAGTGGGTACCAACGTTTCGGTGAAACGCATTTTCCTTATCTTCATGGGTATAACTTGAGAAGGGTGGAAATGTGATCTCAGTATTGCTTCTCTCTGGGTTAAGTTTCAGAGAAGCATAATGCCTCTGTCTGGACTTCTGTAGCCAGGTATGTGGATACCAATGCTTCGGTGAAATACAGTACCTCTGTCTTCACTTCGTGCTGCATTACGTGCCTATATAGCTGACTGCTAATATTTCGAAGAAACATGAGGTTTCCGCCTTCACGTCTGTACCCTGAACATGAAGAGCGCACGTATATTCCTCTAGTAACATGGCGGCAGAATGACAATAAGCTGTTGTAGTCCCCGAAATATCAATTAGGACGCTTTGTTATAATGCATCATTAGTTTCCGGTATCATAGCAACATAATCTGCTCGGTTGTCATTGTGTTCCTTTAAAAACAAGGCCCAATAAACTGTTTACTATCTGTAACGACAACCTGAATAGCCAAGAGAGTCTAGAATGTTAGTGAACAGTGGATCGGAAAGGATGTGGATAGAAATGTTCTGGGCCTAATTTGATATACCGCGTTGGGATTTGCCTAGAGAAACTGAGTAAACCCACGAAAAATGTCACGACAAGCGGTCTCCTTGTCGAAATATCGAAATCTGAGCCCAGGAACACCCGAATTCCGAGCAATTCGACAGAGACGTTCGGTAGAAAGTCCTTCAGATCAGCGATATTCAGCAAGCTGATTTCAGCGTTTCATTTAGAATGTCCCTTCGGTTCAGCGATTCGGAAATTTCTCGTTTTGTTTCCTCATCTACGAATATCTTATAAATATTCGTAATTATATACTCGTACACGATAAAAACGTTTGATTATCACCGATCCACTTAAAAAATAAACCAGTAGCTGCACGTACACCTGATTCCTTATTAATGAACTCTGCAGTCGGCCTAGCTACTGCATTTATATGGTCGTGTGATTATCGTAACATATTTCTTCCATTTCCATAAATAATATGAAACCGATTGGCATTTGCAAGGGAGATAGCTTGTGTACGTGTATTCTGTGAGCTAGGAAATTTAGTAGCCGCCAGGCTTCAAATGGTTAATGCAATAATTCTAAAATCGCAAATGTAGTAACGTGATCTCAAAAACAAATGAAACATTCCTTCAGTATGAAGCGAGTTTCGTCCCTGTTGTTGTCAGCTCTTGGATGCCTGACATGTCAAGGAGTGACGCCTGCGCATTCCAAGTGGTAGTGAAGAGAGAAATCCCGTCACTTTTTTTTTGTTTTTATTTTAGTTTATGAACATATTTTAAACCAGCGATGCTTATGTAGTTTTATTAACAGATGGATGTGCATGGTAGGGTGTAGCCTGAGTGCAGCGGGGCGTGGAGCGGAGCGTGGGCAACTTATGGCAGGGATAGCAGCGGGCCGCTGCTCTGTCCTCAGTGCACCTGCAGCGTTCAGCGTTTTCAGGCGTGTTAAGGTCACAGTTTCCGTAGAAAATGGAGTCAGATGACTTATTACTCGATATTATTTTAGAAGAGAACACAATTCTTACAGCCAATTTATTCAGTGAAAAAGAAGGGTTCAAGTGTTGTAGTAAAACAGAGAAAACTGTTTGGCGAGTTTAATACAATGTTAATGCAATTTCATTACATGTTTTCTTCGCTGTTGTCCTGCTTTTGTACAACGGATGGCGAGAGAGCCAGATTTTAGGTTTTCCTTGAACTTCCGAAATTATTTCCTCAAAAGACGTCTTCCAAATGCTCCAAACGCTACTGAAAAACAAACTGATTTGACCTGCACGCTGCACGCTCTTCTGCACGCTGCCCGCTCCGCTCAAAACGCTCGGTCCCAGGACACGCCAATATACAGGATGATTCACGAAGTTTTACCCCCACTTAGGGAGGGCATTTGGAACAAAAAACTTTAATATACTAATGGTATCCAACTCATAATTAAAGAGATACAGTAATTTGAAAACTGGCGAAAATCTTTTCTTCTTCGAATTTCAGTCAAAACAAATTAGAAATACAATACAAACACTTTTTAAATCGTTAATGTTTTAGGAAAGAAGCATTCTAAAACTAAATTTTTCTTTTCAATTTCCTAATTTTGCATTGTGCAACATTTTTATCGATTTTGTGTTACAAAATTACATTATTTTCAGCATCCCATTCTGTAAACATACAAATGGTTGCATATCACACCCTTCTATCAATCTGTTTCCTTTAAACTGTAGTGCTCTGGAAGACGACTGGATTTACATAAACTTTTCAAAAATGTCTCCCTGCACGTTGTAATGTAGTTCGGTTACGTTCGCGTGTGTGAGGATCGTGATTCACACGCGAACTTAGGATGTTAAGGAATGTGTCACAACGTCTTAAAACGTAGAGGGTAACGTGAGTTGCTGCCACCACTTCATGATACTGCACCAAGACAGGTGCGATGTTATTGCACTACTCCAACAGGTGAGATGCGCTGGCCAGCTGTGATGTTGAACTCTGCCTGCCGAAGTCGTATAGCGTGTTGTAAACCGAAGCGTTGGGCGTATAGATAAGCAAGGCTCCTTGAAGACTTGGATGCATGAAATAAAGTAGACGACACGAACTTGTGAAGTGAAATTAAACACTTTGCTTTACTTGATCAAGACATGGAAATAATCACAAAACAGGAATCAAACCCCTAACATTACGAGAGCGGTACGCTCTCAAACGTACAGTGCGTACTTGAATATCTTTATGGTTTTTACATCCTATCACACCCCGAATGCTTACAATGCCAGCCCTTATATACTAATGCCTTCGCGAGTGGCAAAATCATGTGACTTTATAGCGTCTATTTCCTTATAAGGAGAGCTTGGTCCCTGGATACTCGAGCTAATTCTCGGAATCATCACGTCACTATCAGTGCCGTGTGCACCCAATGTGACTTCATTTCCAAGTTGCAACATACATGTTTATATTAGGCTTAATTATGCATCATTTATGCTATCGTTGCAGAGTACCTTACAATGTTCCATGCCCTATTAATGCAATAAAATACTGTTAAATCTCATAAAGTTCAATATGTGGTGACGTCATTTAACAGGCTAGCGTTACCACATTACAACGTCAACACAATGCGTCGCACGCGTATGAACTGCTCTGCCTATCTACCTACGCGCAACATTCAAACCGATCTACCTTATCTGCTGACATAGCTGGCTGGAACGTATGGTCGCCCACGCTAAAGCATAGCGCTGCATTCACAATGATGCGTTTCGAAAATCTATTGTTACTCCGTAACTACTGAAAATCGACCAAAGATTTATAACGAAATTTTGCAGGAAATAACCCCAGGAATATGTACCATAAGCCGGGGTAAAACTTCGTGAATCACCCTGTATTCAAATGGTTTTGTGATGCACGCTGCACGCCCCGCCCCGCAAAACGCTCCACGGCCCGCTGCACTCAGGCGCTACCCTTAGACGTGAATGGCGTATGCCTCTACTAGACGTATGATCCGCCAGATGAAATAGTTCTTTCCACTGATTTAGAACATTCTTGACAAACTTACGTTGTCGGGGTTGTTTTAAAATTTGTTCGCCTAATGTACTAGATTGCTATGTTGTTAGGCTCACTTCTTCATGAGTATGTAGGCAAAATACTTTCCGTTTTCGTTGAGTTTCTATGCTGATAATATGTGTAATTTTACTATAAGAGTTAGACCCACATTTACAGACGACCCAACTTGTGGAAGGTTGCCTACAAGAAGATGAATCAGCCAAACACATCTTATGTGATTGTGAAGCTATAGCTTACCTAAGATATCGCCAACTGGGCCAGTTCTTCATGGAACCAAGTGACTTTTAGGAAGTCCCCATAGATAAAGTCCTACATTTTATTCGAAGTGTAGGATTAATAAAGGGTTCATCTAAAAGGGAAGCACAATAGATCATTGAAGGTCGCAGTGCGAGGGCCGGTTTCTATGGCTCACCCCGCATACTCATACCCATAGAGCCACGTTTTACTGGTCCGTGAAATTGAAACGTACAATGGATGGATGGATGGATGGATGGATGGACGGACGGACGGACGGATGGATGGATGGAATTTGAACTTCGGTAACTTATGCACCTAAATGGATGGAAGACACCAAGAGCAAGTGATGTCAGTGGAGAGGGTGGAACTGGATCCAATACGTGGAAAATGTCGCAAAGTGGCCTTAGTCCTGAGCTAATGGAGTTCCGGTGTCGGGACCCAGGATGGGTTCACCGCATTTTGCACACTCGAGTGCTTGTAAGTTTACAGCCCCATCTTCGCGGATTCTATCGGGCGTCATGGCCGCCTGGGTAGCAATCATGCTTACCGATGGAGATGTCCCAGAGACCGCTATCAGGTCTGGGATTTTCCGTGGCCTTTCTCAGCCACTTCAGGTAAATATCAGATTATTGCAACAGAATCCTTCTCTGTCACCTTGCTTTCTTATTCACTCGAACCTGTAGTGCCTGGGTTATTGGAAACATGTCAAAGGAAACACAAACAAATAAATGATACTTCTCGGACTCGCAATATCCTCACGAGAAAAACAGCTGCTGGCGTTGAATTGAGCTCATTGCGAAGAATTTACGTGAAATGCACGCGATGCCTAAATTTAACTAAGAATATGGAATCACCTCTGTCGGTCCGCAAGTTTCAAATGTGAAGATATTTAACTTACATTGATTTAGTGCAACATCAAGCAGATATATTTAATTCTGATCAATGCGTGTGCATTATTAGTCAGATTTTGCATTAGATTTAAGTTGAAGATAATGCGTTTGTCTAGTTGACTCTGTTGTGAACATCTGTGAGAGCAGAGGCATGTATATAGTCTGAGTTCCTTGTCGGTCGGTTTTCATTCGCTTTCCCACCAGCTTCTTGTTTCCTCCCTGAGAAGGGAAGCAAAACACCTGGGTATGTTATGAAATCTAGTCCGTCCTGAGGTGAACACGTGTGTTAACCACAGATATTAAGAGGCAGAATGAATAACCTCGTGTTTTTACTTCCTGATTTATGGAGTAGGAGAAATTATTGGGAGCGTGAAAGAAGTCGATTTATAAATGTAAACGAATCAACTTCCGTTCAGGACCCCTCCCTGTATACGGAGTGGTGCATTCTGGAATGCCATCTGTCTGGACGGATGTGCATTTCACTGGCCCCTGAATTCTTGCAAGGATTGTGCTCATCATATTCGGTATTTAAGGGATGGGTGCCCGTTGAATTTAAACATTCTAATTCCAAAAACGGGCGCCCTTCAGAGGGGTCCCATAAGCACAAATTTGCGACTTTATCGAGAAATTCTTGCTTAATTTTTATGGTGGCCGTCTCCCTAAGTGAGGGCGCGTAGGTGCAAATTTAAACGCTGCGCCGTCTATCGACCCTAAATTGAACTGCAGTACACAGCACACAGGACATATCAAACCATGAGCCATACAACCTCAAGCTGACGTCTCCCAACTTCGGGATGAATTAACAAGGAGGAGTTCAGCATTTTATACCAAATATTTTAACATTTTAGCGTTTTAACTTAAAAATAAGTTCGGATGAAAAGTGAGAACTTGAGAGTGTGCTCAACTATCTTAGCATGTTTTGTGCTTTTACACGTCAACATATCGTAGCAACGTCCACATGACAAACAAAATTGTGAACATCAAAAACAGTGACAGTGTTTCCATAATTGTAGCAAGTGCCTCTGATGATGGTTGTGTCAAACCGAAACATGTAAGGCAGAAATAATAATAAAAAAGTGACCTACAAATTGTTACACTCGACGGACCTTCTATTAACTTTGTGGTACCCCATATCTTCTTGGGGTAGAGCAATTTGAAACCACAAATAGCTCCGCAGTTTCCGGATTTTTTATAAAATCCATGAATTTACGATGGCCGAATGGCATTCAGAATGAGTGCGTATTGCTCTTTCTGATTGATACCGCAAGTTATATGATGAAAGCCGGTACTGCTCTTAAAGTTGTATTCCCAAAAATGGCACATTTGACTTGCCTTGCCCATGGGTTGCACCATGTTACAGAAACAATTCGTGCAAATTTTCCGCTTGTTGACAAGGTTGTCTCTTCTTTGAAGAAGGTATTTGTATACAGAAAAGAAGCCTTTAAAGCAATAGCACCGAGCGTTACAAGAACCAATTTTAACGCGCTGGGGCACGTGACTGTGTGCAGCAAGTTATACCGAACCTTTATAAACAGTTAGGAATGTCGTGAATACATTTGATCCCAAAAGTGCAGCATCAATTCAAATTGCTTAAGATGTACTAAAAAACACAAAACTGTAAACTAATCTTTCCTATATATCTGCTCACTTCTCTCATCTTCCATCCGCCATTTCCTCACTGGAGGCAAGCAATAGCAATACTACTTTGTATCAGTCGTTAAGTGTGTTCAAAACCTCTGTTACATCGTGGTGGGGGGCGTGGAGGTATCCCCACCGCTTCCACCACTGTTACGCCCTTACGACAGGGGTGGATAGGTTATCTCACCGCTGTCTCCACTGTATGCCGCCGCTACACCACTATTATGCCAGTGACAGGGGGCGTGGAAGTATCCCGCTGTCACCCGGTTTAGTATGCTGCCACCATCTTGTTATATCAAGAAAACTAGTAAACTTATCCTTGCTTACGTCACTGTCCTGGCTTAACTCGTAATTCGCCGAAGCTTTGAGAGGTCCTGGAGTCGTCAGGGAAGAGGGTAACACTTAAGGAAATGCTAGGTTGAAGTAAACTCACACACATGCCTATCCTATTCTATTTCCCTATGTAACTATATACATACTATATACACTCTTACCGACGCTCGTCGGTTGTATTACACTGGATAATGAAACTGCAGCCATCATTAGTTCTACCTCCTGTCACACTCTAGTTAGCCTTCTCCTTCTCTGGGGTGACACTTTACAATTATCACTAGGGCCCGGATTTCTATGACATGTCATATTTCTTTCCTAGGATTTATTCCTATTTTTAAATGTAATTATGCATGTTTCCAGTCATTCTTATTGAAATGATGTCGTTTTTATTATGCATATAAATGCATATTTTAGAGTTTTATTTTTTTACAGCATATTTTGGCATAATTTTGAAATAAGGTTATATTTTTGTCTTTTTGGAAACAATTCTTTGATATAATGTAAAATTTCGGCTCCATAATGTTTAGTATTACAAAATAAATTTCAGGATGGACTGTTGCTTCAATTTGGAATAGAGTTCAAGTACATGAAGTTCGTATTAAAAACCATATTTTTGACTGGACTGTACTTGCAGTTACAAAGGCGAAAATTTGTGAAATGCAGCATTTATGACCTGGCAAGCCGGCCATTCCCAGTCGAGGCAGGAGGGAGGCAAGTGTAACGGGTATTCTCCTATTGTACTCCGTCTTACTATAAGGTATATACATCCCATTCTTTCTTGGAGGGCTTAGAAGTAATCTATTTATATATGTGGAGGGCGTTATAAGACTTCAGTTTGACTTTACAATGCCTAAAGTGAGTACATGTAGTTCAAGGAGCGCAAAGTTGCGTAGTTTTGTACAGGAGTTTGGTGAAAAAATGTTTAGTACCGATGACAAGATATTTTATTGTAAGTTGTAAGTTTAACGAACAATGGGTCGGAATTTTCGAAGGATTTGTGTCAGTGGATGGTATCTTCGAATATTCCATTAGAGAAATTGCATAATCAGCACTTCAGACAATTTTTGGAGACATACACTAGTCATCCTATCCCAAGTGAATCGACGTTAAGAAAGAATTATCTCTCTACATGTTATGAAGATATGTTAAATAAGATTCGAACATCTGTTGCTGACAACAAGATATGGGTTTCCTTGGACGAGACTTCTGACGTAGATGGGCGGTATATTGCGAATGTTATAGTTGGGACCCTGAAACAAGATCAACCTGGAGAGAGATTTCTTCTTGACTGTGAAGTTCTCGAAAGAGCAAATCATTCGACTATAGCTGTCCTATTTGATAATTCCATGAAGTTGTTGTGGCCAAATGGAATACAGCGAAATAATGTCCTTCTCCTAGTAACAGATGCCGCTCCATACATGAAGAAGGCTGCCAAAGGACTTCGAATCCTCTACCCGAAAATGGTCCATATTACTTGCCTCGCTCATGCATTGCATAGAGTGGCTGAAGAAGTTCGAGGACATTTTCCTGATGTAGATAGGCTAGTTTCAAACGGAAAGAAAATATTCATCAAGGCCCCTCTTCGAGTGCAGAAATTTAAACAAGAAGCTCCTCTACTGCCACTTCCTCCACAGCCTGTCGTCACACGGTGGGGTACATGGTTGGATGCTGTGGCATATTATTGTGAAAATTACACAGCCATTGAGAAAATGTTTAATGGCTTTGACAGCAGTGAGTCAACATCAATTAAAGCTGTCAAGGACTTATTCTCTACCACTCTAGCACAAAATCTGGCATACATAAAGTCAAACTTCTGTTCAATTTCAGGTGCAATAACTCGCCTGGAATTTGTAGGGACTGAACTCTGTGACGCGTTGGACACTGTAAAGAGCATTGAGAATGAACTAAACCGAACTCGTGGTGAAATAAGTGACAGGATTAAAACCAAAATAGAAAGTGTTCTTCATCGGAATGCTGGTTATTCAACATTATGCAAGATTGCAGATATACTTTCCGGTAAACTAGCAACATTCGAAGATGATACAGAACTGTCACCAAACGACTTGACATTCTTCAAATATGCTCCTGTCACATCATGTGATGTGGAACGAAGTTTTTCCAAATACAAAACTATCCTTAGTGATAATCGGCGATCTTTCAAATTTGAAAATTTGAAAATGCATGTAGTTATAAATTGCAATTGTAACAGTGAAAATTGAGACGTGAATAACTCAGTGAAAATTGAGACGTGAATAGCTTGTGTTCTTTTAAATGGTGTTTTTAGATAACAGAGTTAAGTTAGTGTTCATACCATGTGCACCAGTGTTTGTCTAAAATATGAACGCAAATATCAGTATTAAAAAGAAAACAATGAATGGTTTAATCCAGTACGAAATGTCGAAATTCCATCAGTTTTCTTTCCTTCAGAGACATAATAGGGGTAATTTGGTAAGTAGGACCTACTATCATATATTCATCATCTTTATTCTTAAACTCTAGTAAAAGTTGTAATTAAAATTGTGAAATTTTACGTCCCATTTAATATTTAAGGTCATATTTTACACTTTTTAGGTAATATTTGATATAATTTTGGGTCATAAGTGCATGCATATATTTACAGTTTTTAGGTCATAAAAATCCGGGCCCTAATTATCACTATCACACTTAATGTTCATGGCTATATGAAGTTGGTTTCACTTACTTGAGCTGAGAAAACAGATGCTCGCCATCACCAACCAATGCCCTCTCATGGCCATCGCCCTCTCGGCGATAGCCTCCCGCTGAACTCTAAGTTACTTAATAATATTCAAAAGGCAAAAGGTTTTGTGATTAAGTCTTCTAGGGTTTATATAACCTCTCTTTGCTGATTCTTCGTGTTCCGGGTATATTGGCCTGCCCATTCTGACGTGATTTTGGGTCGGTGTGGCCCCCTCATTGGTTGCCTATCGAGAAGGGGTTGACCCTTTCGGGTCTACCGCCTCCTCCGGCTCAGCGTTTTCCTCCTGCCATAGTGTTTATGACCTACTTCATATAGCTTCTTCCTCAATGTCAGCGTTATTACGCTGCCGTGCTAGCATTCTAATGACTCAGGAATTGCCTGTTACACTTCTTTGTAAACCCAAACTTCCTGGTTCGTTTCATCGTGGCTGTTTCTTAATCTTACAGTCTAACTACTATTATTCCAAATTTACCCAAAAATCTATATCTACCAGTACCTGACATTTGCGCCGTTACAACCTCTGTTTCCAAATTGAATTCGGGTCCTGGAAAAGTTGGTAAAGTTGTGAAGGAAAAAGTACACAGCATTCTTTAAAAAATTCCACGATATGAACAAATCTGTGAAATTGAAGAAATATTAGCCGTGAAACGTACTGAACTGCGAAGTAAAAAATCACTAACAGTGGAGCAAATAGCGGCTTTTGTACATCCGCCCGTAAGTTCCTGTGACGTGGAAAGAAGTTTTACTTGCTATAAGGAATATCTTACGAGACAATAAGAGGCGACTAACTGTGGAAAATCTAAAACATTTAGTAATTGTGAACTGCAACAGAAGAGAAGTTGAAAGTTCGGAGAGCTAAATGTGAGTACCAATGGTTTTTTAAATTTGTAATGAAATATGTTTGGTTTGTTGCATGATTTGTATTTAAGTATAGCTTTTTATTGCAAATGAACCGTACAGTGATTACATAAAGTGAAATGAAAAATCGATTTGTTGGTCTTAAAATAATGTAAAATCAATTTTAATATTTGGTATAAATTTTATGTGCATATTTTACTGCATATTTCGGAAGTTTTTCATGCTTAATTTTTTTATATATTTTTTAATTTTTGCAATCAGAATATTACATAATACTATAAGCTAAAGTGCTGATTACTCATTAGATATATTAATGACAAGTGGCGTGATCAGGTTGATATCCAGCGAAATCACCTGTATAATCTATAATTAGTATCTATACATTAACTTAAGAGTAGTTCACTTCGCCACAGTTTTTTTGAGTCTTTTGTTGCTTACTGGTTCCAGGAGTTGTTCCATGAGCTGATTGGGGTGGTTTTCTATGGAATTATGATGTGTGATGGCTTTCTTGCGTATTGCTTCCTGTACGGTTGGTACCTGTAGATCTGCATGTAGTGTATGATTTGTTACGTACCACGAAGCATTAACAATTTGACAGCCCCATAATTCTAGTCCATATGTCCAGATTGGTTTGGTAATTGTTTTATATATTAGAAGTTTGTTGTCTGTAGATAGTCATGAATTTCTTCCCAGTCACCACTGTAGCTCCATTGTCTTGTTGTTTATTTGTTTTTCCTTTTTTGTGAGATGTTTCCATGTCAGTTTAGCATCCAAATGTAGGCCTAGATATTTTACTGTTTGCTTTTATGGTATCTGTATGTTGTTTATTGTGACTGCTGGACATATTTCTTTTCGGAGGGTGAATGCTATATGTGCAGATTTATTCTCGTTCACTTTCACTTTCCATTTTGTTAACCACTGTTGGAGAGTATTTAAGTAGTTTTGTGTAGTAGTTGAGGCTATTTGAGGATCTGCGTGGCTAGTAAGGATGGCCGTATCGTCTGCGAATGTCCCTATTAGGACATTTTGTGCCATCGGTAGATCTGACGTGTACAGGACATACAGCAGTGGTCCAAGGACGCTGCCTTGTGGTACTCCTGCACCGATAGGAAAGTAGTCAGATTTCTCTTCATTTACTTTGGTTTGAAAGGTTCTCCTACTCAAGTATGATTTTAGAAGATTGAAGTAAGCCGGTGGAAATACATGTTTGATTTTGTAGATAAGTCCAGGGTGCCAGACCTTGTCGAAAGCCTGACTAGTGTAATGTGGTTTGTTTACGTTCGCGTGTGTGAGGATGGTGATTCACACGCGAACTCAGGATGTTAGGAGTTTGTCACTACGTCTAAGAACGTAGAAGGTAACGTGAATAGCTGCCACCACTTGGTGATACTGCACCAAGACAGGTGCGATGTTGATGCACGTTGAACACGTAGGTTGCACTGGCCAGGTGCGATGTCGAATTCTGCCTGTTGATATTGTAGCGGGTTGTGAACCGAAGCGTTGGGCGTGCAGCTAAGCGAAATCTCCTTGAAGATTCGAATGTGTGAAATAAGGTAGACGACACGAAACTGTGAGGTGTAACCAAACACTTTACTCGATCAAGACATTAAATAAGTATAAAACAGGAATCAAACCCCTGACTTTACGAGAGCAGTGCGCTCTCAAACGTACTGTGCGTACGGAGCTATCTTAATGGTTTTTACATCACATCCCCGAATGGTTACAATGCCAGCCCTTATATAGTATTGTCTTCGGGCGTGGCAAAACCATGTGACTTCATAGCGTCCATCTCCTTATAAGGAGAGCTTGGAGCCTGGACATTACGGTTAATTCTCAGAACCATAACGTCACTCTCAGTACCGTGTGCAGCTAAGATAACTTCATTTTCAAGTTGCGAAATATCTGTTTATATTAGGCTTATTATGCATTTCTTTATGCTATCGTTGCAGAGTACCTTACAATCTTTTATGCTCAATTAATGTAATAAAATATCATTAAATCTTATAAAATACAATATGTGGTGACGTCACTTAACATACCAGCGTTACCACATTACATTAGTGTCGAGGAATACTTCACTGCAGTATTGCTTGTGTTCGAACGTTTTGTTTGTGGCTTGTATAATTCTGTAAACTTTTTGCACGGTGGAGTGTTTCTGGCGAAACCCAAACTGGTGTTCAGGTATCCAGTTTTTTGGAGGCAAATTCATGAATAAATGCATACATATTTAAGGGATTATAAGGGCATAAAAATCCGGTTCCTAGTGATAACGCAATGTCTTTCTTCCGAGACAGACAAAGCCAAGTTCTCAACCAGTAGAGGAGGGTGTTAATGTCGCTCCCAAAAATTAGAACAAAGCACTGAGTACCACTATCAGAAGTCATGTAAATACAAAGTAAATAGTTTGTGTTGTAAAGTTGTCGCGGGTGTTGCTAACCGGCTTTGTTGAAGCCAAGGCCCACTTAACGGCCCATGTGATAGTCTCATGTTCCCCGACTGGGGTGGCGCCCAACAACTGCAAAGGTGAGAGTACATCGTCAACGATTAACCTTCAAAATCGTCAGCAGGTGATTCACCAGTGAGCAGCTGCGTCCACCTTCACCCTTCACAGATGACGGCTGCGGTCAACTTTACCCATCACTGGCCAACAGCAAGCTCTCATAAAGAAACTGTAATAAGTGTTGACCAACGCGGGCCCGAAGTCTTCGCGACAACAAGGGGCAACAAAACCAGCAGAGCAACAAACACCAGAAAACAACACGGTAAAGATCAACGAAAAAGGTTTGTAATAGCAAACCAAAATGACTAGCAGATCATTACGAAATAGAACTGTTAACCCTAGCCCACAATTAAAACAGCGCTGATGATTGGCCTACGGATCAACCTGAGGTACTGGAGGACATCAGTGCACCTGTTCCAAGCCCCGCATCAGAAACTAGTGTTAGCGACTGGCCTATGGACCACCCTGAGGAACTAGAAGGCTCAGCCAGCCTACAGCATCCATAATGCACCGCAAAGCGGAGTGTGTAACATTAGAAAATACTAATGATCCATCCGGGATCAAACAAACTACCATGTTAGAAAATAAACAAAACAAATACGAGGAAATAAAAGACGTCTTAGTTAATCTGTTGGTCAAAATGCAAGAAAACAGTGTCAAGTTGCAGGAAAGTATTGTTAATTTACAGAATATAGAAACTAGCAATGTTAAAACGCAGGAAAAAATGAAAGTATTTCAGCAAGCATAGGTTCTAACAAAAATGTGCACGAGAAAATAGACTCTAGCATTAAAAACTTGCCGTTACTGAATTGAACAGTTTTGATAATTCATCACTTTCCACTGATAAATTTGTAAAAAGAAAATCACGCAACAGAAGTAAAAGACGTAGACTGAATGGGGGTTCAAACTCAAGAATGTACCTTAGATGTATTGTCTGACGGTGGAACATAATTTCATTGTTGGAAAATCAAGTCGACCAAGACTTAAAATCGTTTTCGACAAGCAAAAAACGAAAGTTTGTGGTAAAGGATACCCACAAAGTGGCAATGACTTTTCGCCACATAGTTCTGAAACAAATAGGACAAGTGATCCTAGTAGAAGGTGACGATTGTACAAATTAGAAAACTAAGCATAGAAATAGTACATGCCGAATGTCCATAGTTCTGAAGATCACAACGTCTCAGGTCCTACTCTTTTCAGCGAAATTCTAGGAATTCAGATGAAGAAACTGAATTAAATGACCGTTTGGAAGTATCCTGTACAAAGGAACTAATTGCGGTATACGTGGACGAAGATAAATTTGTTAGGAGCCCACAGTAGAAATTACGTACAATGATAAATGTAAAGCCATAGCTATTCTTGATATAGGAAGTGAAGTAAATTTGTTGTCAGAAGGGGTTTTATATATAGATGATAAAGTTAGGTATTGACGCTGATCATTCTGAGCCCTGATTTATTTTGATGATTATAGATGACCATGAAATTTATTTCTAATTAATTCTCGGTAATTTAAATTTCAAAAGTCTTATGTTTCGATATTACTGGAAATGTATCGTGATCTATAATATCGTATTTCATCGTCTGGGACGTGCAATACGATGTTTACGTTGAAAATTTCTAGATTCTGGCAGAAACAAGAAGTCCGGAGTTATGACATTTACGATCAGCCATAAGTTTAGCTCGGGTACAGGGAACCGGACGCGCCTAAATTGACAGGACAGAGCTTGTTACAATTGCCTGTGAATGAGGGCCAGTATGATTGGGTTACCTCGTTCAAGCTTCCCACGGAAGATGGGTTGAAATATATATGTCAACACCATCTTTCGAATTCCCGGCGTGGGGTGTGCAACCCATTCCACAAAAGGAGACTTTCAGAATATTCCGAACTGAACGGACGTGACCCTTGCACGCTCCGGGACATAGCTAGTCGATCGAGTAACGCTGTAACACTCAGCACAGGAATACATTAATTTAACAGTGTGGTGAATTAGCAGGTGAATAAACGTCAATTGGCTCAACTCTCAGAAAAACGCTTTCTTCGGCATCGCTACCCTGAGACTCATGCGAACCGACCCAGCTAGTTTCCCGTACCTATACCGATCTTCCTTAGTTTGATCTGTGAGAACAACTTGCAGTGACCATCATACACTGTCCTAAGGTAGAAACAGGTATAGCAGGGATAGCACCATTCCGACTGCGCTGATACAAACAAAGGCGGGTTGGAAAAGAGCGGTGTTAGTATCGACGTTTTTTCGTTAACTCTTGAGGAAGTAGTTTTGATAACAGCTTTTGGTAAGCGTTCTAACAAAGTTAGAAAATAGGCCATGATCGAATTCACTATAGGTGAATGTAAATTTGAAGGAATGTTTATAGTTTTTCCACAGTTTACAAGTGACACTATTCTAGGATATTGGTTCCTAGAGGAATATGCAGTTAGCATAGATTTTGAAGAAGAAAGTTCAATATAACCGAAGGTCGCATTAAAGAAACAAGCGTTTTACCGATCAGCTGAGTTTCGAGATGTCGAACGTAAAGATCAGGGCCAAGGCTATATTCCTAATTCTATACAGATCCATATCCTAGTACCTCACCACCTGGCTAGCAAAAATATTTAAAACCCTAAGGGCGATGACACACGGAGCGGTTGTGCCGACTCGGCCGCAGCCTTGTGACAAGACGCACGATGCTGTACGCCGACTCGGCGGCCGCGTCAGAAACTGCTGATAATGTAGTCAACATATGTAGCAAGTCTCAAAACCGCTCGCTGCACCGCCTGTCGGTGAGCAGCGCCTTGTCTGTATTATCCCATCTGATGCATTAGAACTACGCGCCGAGTCGGCGCCCTACTAGGCCGTGTGTCATGACCCTAATTGCCAGCGCGATAACAGAATATAAGCAAGCTAGCGAGCGTGCAAAATGATGACGTAATGTCTGATAAAGGTCGCGTAAGTTGGAACGCGAATCCCACGAAAAGTTCACAACGTAATATCCCCTCCATGGTGCGAGGATGAATATGATGAGACGCCGATCTACGTGAGAGTAAGCCCAGGGCGGCTACTCAGCATTCCCCTTCCCGGCGCGAAGGATGAGTATAGTTAGAATTTTTCTGTCGCGAGCGACGATGATTTACGTGTGTTTACTTGAGAACTCATACCAGGGTGTGGCTATAGTAATGTAATGATAATGCCGCCGCTTTGCAAAACTGAGAGACAAATTTCCTAGAGGAAAACCCGTTATCTTCCCGATTCCTACCCACAACATGTACCGGATCCAAGGTCGTTGCAAGAAGCTGATCTGACTCATTTGGTCGATAGGAATTCGAATCTTGACGCATTGAAGAAGAATGGACTTTTCCAAGTGATAGTTAATTACATAGATAATATGACCTCCCGACCAGGGAAGATGTAAGCTGTTTAGTTATAAATTTCAAGCGGATACCGACCGCCCTGTAGTGGGATATAGTCGACCCATTCCTTTCGCCCTAAGGCCAGCTGTTACATCACAGATAGATTAGACGATAAATGGCGATATTTTTGGAATTTGGAAACTCCTTTTTTTTATCCCTTTAACTGCAGTTGTACAACAAAATGTCAGAAGCTTAGAATTTCAATAGATGCTCGCAGAGTTAAATAGTATACCATCGCTGATTGTGAACGGACACCTCCCCTGCTAGAACCGTTATAGAAGATATGATGGGGCTAACTATACATTTTGAGAATTTTATTTGCAGTTGCAAAAGCTTTTAAGCTATGGTTTATGCTAACCGTCTTACACTGTATACACCTTTTCACCCTATTCTTCACTTCCACACTACATGTTTCAGCACCAAAGTGCCATCCTCAGGTGTCTTTATGCACGTTAAACTATTGTACTGCATGCCATGATGTCTTCATTCTAAAATGACTAAAATCTGTATTCGTCATATATGTCGATGAATTCTAAATAAAACTTTTCAGGATTCATCCTACGTCGCACTCAAACACATGAATTACGCCAATCCTCTTTTATGTGAGCATTCTTCCTACATACATTTGTGTATCGTGTTCTGTGTTGCGTTTTGCTCCTGTTACTGCATGCGTTGTACCTCATCGGGGTTCGATCCCGCGGCCTTCCAGCTTTTGACCTAAACCATGACGTAGTGTCTTAACGTTATAAAGCCATCCCTGTAATAGGCCTGAAGGCCCATAGGGTTGTTAGATGTCCAACTTTTTCTGTCAATAATCGGCTCACAGCTGTCTGTGAGGTCAGCCTTACGCGCCGGCCGCCCATTACCTCCAGGAAGGTTTCTGGTGCTCATTTCGTATTGAAATAAATATCCAGCCTTCAGAAATACAGTTACTTTAAGTCAGTGAGATAAATCAGGTTGCCTATGTTTCGGCAGTGAGGTGACTGTTCAAGCTTGTGAAGGCAACTTTACACAGGACGCTACATATGTCGATATTCCTGCATTAAAATAATTAAGTAATTTTGAACTATATTTGTAACTGAGACATAATATGACTCTTGTATTTAAAAGCGATGTATAGCTGTTATTGATGTGACAGTTCTAAGAATTGTAACTATGGAACTTTTAATGGCGTACCCCATGCCACGCCCGTCGAATTTGCTGGAAGGATTTATTCGTCGTACAGGTTGGCAATACTTTTTCCCGGTGTCCTGCACTGTCAGCATGGTCAGAGGTGGGAGCACTCAAACTAGTTGGTAAAGTAGCATACCTTCTTACCGATTGTGCTCTCGGCCCAGGAGGCCATCTTAAATTTAGTTCATGTATGGGGGCTACAGATGGCAGCAGCATTGCACCGAGGTGTCATGGCGGCCATGTTGCCAACCAATAACATGGGAGTTTCACGGGGCTGCTGGTCAGCATGAAAACGGGTCTATGCAACGAACTTCATCTGCCAAGTGAACCGGAGTGAACATTAGTAGAATTCGTAGACGGTAAGAAGTGACGATAGTCGGCCAGCAGAAGCTCAGTAGAAATTTATTAGTGTCGTGTGGAACTTAAAATTGTAAGTATCTTTGGAAATCTCTCCAATTTGTGAATATTTAAGTAAGAGTATTGTAACGTGTTTTGCTACTGAAGATGCCGTTCAGATTATTAATTGGTTTATTTAAGAACCTACAAATCGTAACTATACTATATGGCCCCCGTTGAGAACCACAGGCTTAAGAGCATCGTGCGGCAGAGCCGGTGCGAAGGAGTTTATAGAGGTGGCGTGCAGGTTATATTTATTCTGCGACTCTTCTAGTCTAGTCGCGCGAGTGCTTGCCTGTGTTCGGTCCACTGATGGTTGTTAATATGTAATTCTGGTTCAATAACGATTAGGCTATGGATTTTGGTTTCGTAATTGATTGTTACGACAAATTGGTCCAAAGAATTTGGCTAATGAGTTGCTGAAATGTAAATTATGGTCAATTAATAGATTACATAAATTTTCGATTATGGACTTGGTTCAGTAATTAAGTGTTAGGATGTAACATTTGGTTTGCTAATGGCTTGTAGAAAAATAAAAGTTGGTTACATGACTAATTATTAGGATATGAACCTTGGTTGCAGAGTATGAACATAACATTTGATTCACTGAGTTATTGTGAGGGTATAAAAATTTGGTTTATTAAGGTATAAATTCTGGTTCGCGAATGATGGTTAGAGTGTGAATTTAGTTCGCTGTCATTGCACGATAATTTTGGTTTACTGACTGCTGAGTACAGAAATTGGGTTACGCCATTGAGGTTTAGTAGAAGATAGCCGGTGTCTCGGCCGATATTGGAAATCAGTATCTGAGAATACATAATAGAGCAGTACCTCTAGACTCGTGGTTTCCAAAGCTTTTAACATAACTTCCGTTTTGGTTCTCACCAAAGCCCCGTGCCCCCCCCCTGCACTCGCAAGCGTGTTATTGTTTACGGGCAAATGACCCGCAATCGGTACCGTGCGCAAACTCTTCGAAAAACAATTTAGATTTTCAGAAAGAAAATTCTTCAACGTGCTCCGTATAGGCGACGAATAATGCCAACAAAGAGCTAAGTTTAATCTCTCGAATCGTTTTAATACCTGGACTAACAATTCTGAAGGGTGCTTACAGAAGCTGTAATAATAACTGTCCGCCGATTTTGACGTAAAAATTGGCAATTTTGTAGTGTTATATATCCCAGAACCCCCTCACGCGTTACAGTTTGGGAACTACGGCCCGCGAAAGAATTGTGCAGAAATGCGCCAGTTGAACTAATTTTCCAATGAGTACTGGTAAATGTGATTCCGAACTTATTGACCTGACATATTATACTGCAGTTCGATGGCTTGTGTGTGGAAAGGTTATTTCGCGCTTCTTTCAGCTCAAGAATGAAATTGATATATTTCTTACCGAGAAAACCCATCACGAACCACTTTTATCAGATACCAAGTGGCTTTGGAAATTAGCATTTGAATTTAAAGTTGCAGGGTGAAAATAACTTAGTCTGTGATTTATTTGTACTTATCCAGGCATTCAGAGCAAAGTTGATACTTCTGGAAAGGCAAGTAAAAAGTTGTAACTTTGTTCATATGCTATACTCTGCAGAGTTGCATAAAAAGGGTGAAGCAGAATTTCCTTCCTCGTTTGCAAATTTAGTCATTTTAGATTTGAAAGAACAATTTCGGAAGCGAATTACTGATTTGGATTCCAGTCCTCAGGAAATTAGAATGTTTCAAAATCCGTTTGACTGTGATGCTGCAGATGTCAAATTCGAATGGAAATTATTGAACTTCAAGAAAATTATCATATTAAAGACAAATACAAGGAAGGAAATTTGATCGAATTTTATAAATTTCTGAACTCTGAGCAATCTCCAAATTTAAATAAATTTGCTTGTAAATTTATCTCCATTTTTGGGACGACGTATCTTTGTGAACAAACTGTTTCCCAGATGAAGTACATCAAGTAGAAATACAGGGCAAATTTAGCCGATGAACATTTAAAGTCGCTACTTGTGATTAGCGTTTCAAAATTTGAACCTCAATTTAATCAGATTTTAAGAATGCAAAAAGAGTTCCATCATTCACATTAATTGTTTTATTATAATTTGTGATGAAAATATGAGTATTTGCTGCTACTGTCTGTTGTCATTAATATACGATAATTTATTCTCACGTACTTTGTATTTAGTTTATGAAATTCTGTGCTTTCAATAAAACTCATATACCTAGAGTTATTAATTTCTCATTTTATCCGGCCCGTTGAAAGTGCTGAATTACCTAATGTGGCCAGCGGTTCGAAAAGTTTTGAGACCCCTGCTCTAGACAAACCTGTGGTACGACGTTTCGGAACGTCCTTATGCTGCCATCGTCAGGCCGTAATTACTTGCGGAGAAGTTGTGCAATTTCTGTTTGCCGAAAACTATAATCGCAGGGGAAACTTAGGACTTTTTAACGTCTAGGCGAGACAGAATATCTACCATCTGTATGGGTTATCGCTGATATTTCGTGACGTAACGAGAGGCGTCTTTATCATTATTCTCAACTAACTACTGCTAGGGTGACGAAATCAAGGAGAGGGTGATTGGCTGCGTATGTAGCACATGTGGAAGCTATCAGAAAAACGTCCAAAATTTTGGTCGGAATGCCTGAATGGGTGGAGAAACCACTTGAAAGACCTAGGTATATGCAAGAAGATAGTATTAAAATGTACTTGAGAACTCCGCGGCCCTTGTCTGTAATACTTATCCAAAATTCCTACCTGACGCGAATGAATAAGTTATTTATTGAGCACCGCTGAGTCACACGGTAATGGTCAGTTTGGTATGCGCACCCCCCCCCCTTCAACGGTTTTCTCGCTCGTCATATCAGGCTGAAAAGGATGACATGCTCCGACAATTGCGGGACACGAAACTTCGGCAGCGCTAGAGAAGCTGATACTCCTGTTCAGAGGAATTTCGTTCCAGTCATTGGAGATAACAGTCCCGGAGATAGGGACTAGCGCTTTTGTTCGACCCAACTGAGTAGGTTTTACCTGAGGACTGGGCAGAATCCAGTCTCCGAAACGTTGTGTTTTGAAAAATAAACAAGGTTTTTTTATAAAGTAGGACGATGGATAATATCCAAAAACATAATACTTGTAGCAAAGTACAATCGTCACAAACCTTTAGATTCTATTAATCTAACCTAACCTATTAACAGTCAAGCAACAAGCCGCTCTGCCTAAGGTAGTCTGATGGTTTCATTCGGTACCTTGCGCCTACTTTTACCGGCTGCCGGCGAATACGTGTATTTGCGTTTTCAGTGATATGTAAATTATAAACATTGATCGTGGTCCTTATGTATATTAAGTGACCTTTCGACCCTTCCACAACCCCAAGTTTGGGTAGCCAGCGTCCTCTGCACATTTATAGCTCCAGCATGCAAAACACTATCACTGTTTGTATAAACCAACTGTACGGCGTTCAATAAAACCTCGCTAATCCGGTTACAGTTGATCCGGATCGAAATATAAAAAATGCTGTTCATAGTTCTGTACATATGCTTATGTAGGAAGGCAGATGAGTCACTTGTTCAGACAAAACTTGACAGTTTGTAAGATTTGAGGCTTTCACGGCGGTGACTATGAAGAAAGCAGTCTTCTGGGATTTGGCACCGTGTATATGTGGTGTTAACCGACGTTTCGGAGGAACGTATCGCCTCCATCTTCAGGGTAGAAGAAAAAGTATAAGAAATCTGCAAGCGACAAGACCGTGAGAACGGTAAATTTTACCGTTAACACCACATATACACGGTGCCAAATCCCAGAAGACTGCTTTCTTCAAAACTTGACAGTTTCTTTAAACCTGCATTACTACATTCAAAAACAAGTACAACTTCTGATATTATATTTCAGCATCCTGTTGCATTGAGGTATTATTCTTATTCAGGTACACCGTCAATAATGCAACATTTATTTTTAAATATAAGAAATAAACCTCAAATATGTTTTTCACTAAACGTGTAACTTTAGTAATACAAAATGTTATTACTCGTAAATATCATAAAATATCATTAAGACACTGAAAGTATAAGTTAACAACTAAAAGTGACTATTGAACTACTTCAGAATGTCTGTAGTTTTACATATGTATCTTTTTTCAATTTGCAACATGTTTCGGCCGTACATGGGCCATCATGAGACAACTCTTAATTTGTGGGGAGATCACTACACTGTCCACTTGTATTTCGTGCTCCCATGCACGTGCATGGTGTAGTGCTTAATTAGTTAAGCACAGGGACAACTTTACAATTTTATTGCCATATTCTATGGTCTATTGGTCAGAGTTCCTGACTACAGATCCTGAGGTCCCGGGTTCGATTATCGGCGCTACCAAATTTTCTGATAAGTAGTGGATCTGGATCGGGGTCCACTCAGCCTTGTGTGGATAATTGACGAACTATTTCAAGGAAATAGCGGCTCCGGTCTAGAAAAGAGATTAAGGCCGGGTACACACTAGCGAGCTGTTGCATGTAACGTAACGGTTACTATAACCACATTCTGTTAGTGTGGACGCCTTCCGAACCACGCTCGCGAACGTACTTCGAGCGCGCTCTGTAACACGACCGGCGAGCCACTGCCTTGTCGGTTTTTGCTGCGAACACAAAGGGACTCGCAGTAGGCTCGTGGACGCCACAGTCGCTTGCTCATAAATGTGTACGCTTCCTCCGAGCCAGGAGTAGCGTTGCGAATCGCTGTCTTCATGGCGAGCTCACCACGAGCACTATGGATCGGGTCGCTCGAAGCTGGTTACATGACGACTATGGACGTGTCGTCCATACGAAGACGTGGTTACAGTAACCGTTACGTTACATGCAACAGCTCGCTAGACTGTACCCGGCCTAACGGCCGTGGGAACTACTCTGACCACGTGACACCCTCTATCCGCAAAAGTTGGCACTAACTTAGCCGACAAGAGGCGGTCGCTCTGGCGGTATATTTCACTTGCGGACTACAGACAATGGAGTTATATTTATTTTAATGACAAAATTGTAACTACATATAATATCTAAGTCTAATCTTAATTTCTAATGGTAAAATTCCCTATATAGAGTCCCGAATCGTGTGAAGCTGTATTTATACATACTTACATTAAGCTGGTTACACTTGATGGAATTATTATTCACTTAAAAACAAATTTATCAAGTTCTTCATCGTTGTGTAAGTAGGGTGAATTTGAATCCCTCGGTACTTCGACATCAGATGGACCTTGCCCCATAGGGAGACGGCACAGTCTGCTGGATGGTGTTGTAAACCCAAAATAATCAATTTTCCACTGTGTTCAATCTGGTTGAGAAATGTTTCATCTCTCAAGGATATAAATGATAGTGAATTACGAGTAATAAAGACTCGACGCTCTGCTGTAAAAGTAAGCTCGAAATTTAGCCTTTGGTGATTTTTTGCGACGTTTTATCAGCTATTAAGATTTCATCGAGTCTTCTGAGATTGGGGGGGGGCGTGAATAAGGTAAGGCAAAGGTGCCCCTGTATTAACTAATTAAGCACTGCGCCATGAAGGCGTATGGGGAGTGGGTGTGTAGATCAACATTATCATGACCTCGGCACTAGTTGGAAGTGAGCAGCTTCACGCCCTGACCACTTCAGCCCCCGGTATCCATTGTGTACGCCGGGTGGGCCCACAGCCGGTCTGGACGACGTGAAGAGAAAATTCTTGCCCCTACCAGGACTCGACTCCAACCCCTAGGCCGTTCAGCCCATAGCCAGTCGCTATACCGACTCCATATGAAAGGAGCAAAATAGTGTAGACATCCTTCATATTGTGATCGTGTGCATTGTGAAATCATTTAGTTTGGTCAGTGGATACCAGCGTTTCGAGAGGATATATTGCTTTCATTTAACCTCTGCCAGGTGAGGGTTCAAGCCGGCGACTTCTCTCGTCTGTTCTACATTCTGGAGCTCGGAAGATGAGGGTATACAGAGCAGAAACAGATTTTCCAATTGGTTGGCATACGTCTGGACTGTACTCTCCCGCCATAAGGAAAGACCCACATACATCTGAAGTGAATTGGTCATAACAACATGGAGAACTGTGTAAGTGAGCAGTTAAAGAAGTTACAGGGAAAGAACTTTGGTCGTCGCTAAGTACCATTAATTATAAAGATGAAGTGAAGGATTATGAGATGGGCAGGGCATGTAGCACGCACTAGAAGAATCCGAATGTATAGGATTATCGTGGAAAGTCAGAAAGAAAGACGCCACTGGGAAAACCTAGCCATGGGTGGAAGGATAAGATTAAAATAGGTCTTGGGGAGATAGGATGAGATGGTATAGAATGGATTGATCTGGCTCAGGGTAATACCAGTGGATTATCATAAGCTGACGACTTGGGCCATAGGTCTTACGGAGATAGGATGAGATGGTATAGAAAGCATTGATCTGGCTCAGGATAATATCAGAGGATTATCATAAGCTGACGACTTGGGGCATTTTGTGATTTGTATTGATTTGGATGCTAGTCCATCCATAATATATTTGTTCCTCTTGCAGTATTTCCAGCTTTCTTTAATGGTGAATTTTAACTCGGCAGATAAGGTTTTGCATTATTTTTCATGTCTTTAAAAAGAAGGGAATTCATGATAAATGTTGCTATTAAAGTATGAGGTATGCAGCACAAGCCTGGAACCATTTTCTTTGCGATGAAACAATTTTTGTTTCAGTGACTTGTAGGAGGTTTGTAAAAGTGCATTACGAGTATGTTTTAATTTCAGTCACTGTAATTGACTAGGGGATTTAAATTATATGAGATAGGAACATGAAACTTTCACTAAAATGATCTTAAAAGGTGGTTTTATAACCTTACCTTATAATATGAGCGCCCTGTATCTCGGCAATGGAAGCAGGTTGTTTAGTATTTGAGCAGTGAATGGTACACCTTGAAGGATGAAACTTTCACTAAAATGATCTTAAAAGA
>NW_019726347.1:41949-46239 GCF_002891405.2 Cryptotermes secundus
AGTTCTCCTGACAACAGGCCAGCGAAAAATCTAACAATCTACAGCAAAACCATCAATTATTATGGGCGTTATAACATAGGTGTGAAGCTGGACGAAACACACACGTCAAACCCCCCCAGACGATTTAAATACCTGATGAAACATACACGTCAAACCACGCTGAACGGTTAATGTCCATTTGAAAATATTTTCTGTAAAATGTATACTGCGCGTCCAAGGAGGAATGTGTCAGACTTCGGGAGGGTGTTCCATATGTTAAAGTATGCCGATATAACCCAAAACACCTATGTCAAAACTTGAACGGTTACGGAGGTAATGACCCGAGGAAAGTGTGGTCTTTGGCGGGTTCACGCACTGTACCTGTTGGCTGACAAGTCTTATCGATGTTTGTCCTTGAGTGTGGTGATGACGGCCCACACTAGCCGCATACACTCGCATACCAGAATGCGCAGTCAGCCATGTTACTTCGGTGCTTGCCATTCATATGTCATGGATAGTGCTTGGAACCCTAATGAAAACTATTACATGGCATGCGAGTTTTTTTGTACTTCACTTTAATGGCTTCATGTCACTCACAAGTTAGTTTGATGTTACATACATTATTAACATTACAGAAACAACATAATCCTGCCAGTATTAATATGTATTTGGTAAACAACAAGTGTGCAACACCTATCAAATTTTCACAGTTCTCTGGCCATTATCTCCGTAACCGTTCAACTTTGGACATAGGTGTTTTGGGTTATATCGGCATACTTTAACATAAGGAACACCCTCCCGAAGTAGGGCACATTCCTCCTGGGACATCCTGTATATACTGTGACGTGGATGGCGCAACAGGAAGTAGGGGTCGCGTGAATTCTGCAATCTCCCGAGTGACGTGACATACCTCATCCTTCCATCATTACGCAACGCTGGGTAAATACTCCCCCCACGGTGACGTAGCAGTATAGAAGCCGCTGCCGCTGCTACTGTAACAGGCCAGTAAACACACCACCCCCCGCAGTAACCAAACGGGTCACCGCTGTTAACACAAGGCAACAGGGAACGGTGTAAAAGGTCTGCTGAGCGGTGTGTGATTAGGAGTTACAGTGTGGATCGTGAAGTCGCCGAGAGCAGTGGAAGTATTGTGATACTGCCGATGGCAGTAGTTGTGAAATTGAATTGTGTAAATGTAAGAGCGAGTGTTTAATAAATTCGCTAGATCCAGAACACTCTCTCTTACATTTACACAATTCACAGTTTCACAACCACTGCCATCGGCAATATCACAATTACTTCCACTGTTCTCGGCGACTTCACGGTCCACACTGTGTCACTCCTAATATCACACACCGCTCAGCCCGCCTTTTATACCGTTCCCTGTTGCCCCGTGTTAAAAGCGGCGACCTCTGTTACGTGACAGTGGGAAGTACTGTTACGTACCGAGGGGCGGAGTGTTTACTGGCCTGTTACCGTAGCAGCCTCTCCTATGGTGTTACGTCACCGGCGGGGAGTGTGTTTACGGAGCGTTGCATAATGATTGAAGGAGTGGGGGTATGTGACTTCCCTCGCGAGAACGCAAGAGTTCACGCGACCCCTACTTCCTGTTGCGCCATCCACGTCACAATATATATTATGTATTTCCCATCTCTGTGATTCTCAATTATCGTCGCTGTTTCCTTGGCCAGTAAAAATCAAACACTAAATAATGAAATAGAACTGCTGATAGGATATGAAAGTGTAACTAAAGAGGTTCTGCTTGTAGAATAAATGCTACAGCATAGAATTTGCAACATACACGCATTTCGTGACACGGAAGGTTTGAAAATTATAGGCCAAGGAAACCCTCCGTGACAGTAATTTAGAATGGCCCATATGTTATGCCACAGGTTTTGAGACTAGAAATCAAAATCATTGCCTAAACATTACGAGAGCGTTTCACAGAAAGTAGAGCAGTGATGGCCACACATAGGCTGTGGAACGCGGTCAACAAACACCGTAGTCAGCGAAGACGCGCAATCGCTCCACTTTGTAAGTGGCGTTTGTAAACAACGGGAGACCCCGAAATTACAAAATGCAAAGAGGGAGGCGCCGCGATTGCCCGCGACGAGTCGAACTTAGCCAATTAGAATTTCCCGTTTTAGAAATTGAGGACAAAGGGAGGGGTAACTTCCCTCCTTGAGTTGCAATGTTAGCAAGTTGATAGTATAAATTACTGAATCATTGAGACCAAAAAAGAATCTAAAAACGTAATAGTCTGTAATTAGGCGGAGACTGTCCGACATGGGTACTACAAGTGGTGGACTCTCTGCGTCTCTATCTCAAGTAAGCCATGTTTGCTCATACAAGCAATGCTGTTAAACTTTATGGTTGTTGGTAAATTGTTGTTTGTTAAATGTTGAAAGCTATGTCCAGTGTGCCCAGCGAGCTCTTGGGGGTAGAATGCGAAAAATGATGTCACAACTAACGGACAAGGTTGCTAGTGTAGTAAATATGGCAGACGTTAGATAGTGTGTTATGACTACTGATTTTTGTGATGAATATATGTAGGCTTTCGGTATGTATAACTATGGGGGCAGAATATTTTAAGGGTGAAGTATTATGATAGAATAGTGTAGAAGTGTGTAATGAGTAGTAGGGGATAGAGAGAGGAAAAGGGTTAAACATTGAACGATGAATATTTTCGTATCCTCATGAGTCGAAACAGAGAGAGAGGCTCAAGTCCTACACCCTAGAAGGGGAGATTATGAAGAAGTGATTGCCTAGAAAGGAGAAGACACTATGAAGTCCCGACTGAAAGTCGGCATTGTTCATACTGTAAATAAGATTGTAAATAACTGTGTAAATAGTGTAATTAGAGTAGGATGTACCGGGATTGTGATTTACTTCCCCGAACCAACCCGTCCACGACCGATCCAGAGCGATCCTAGCCCAAACGAAAGGCAGAACTGAGCCCAGGCAGCCTACGGCAGCCGGATGCAACTAGCAGTAAGGGTTATGAGAATCCTAGTTAAGGGTGAGTGACGAATAGTAGACGAGGGGATGCGTTCCTGATGGAACAAGGAAAGGGAATTTAGTATTATCTCACTAGCCCCCTTTAGGCATAACAAAGTGGTGCCAGTGATGTAGGGGCCAGCCAACAAAGAACGCTCGACTACTGCGCTACCGACAGGTAGTATTTTCATCAACCCCCTTACTGCATAAGATGTGGCAGTGGAGGGATACCTACACGCCCCCCTGTCACCACGGTGTAACAAAGTGGTGGCAGCGGCGGGCTACCTACACACCCCCCGTGTCACCAGGGCGTAACACCGTATATTATCTCAATTCATTTTAGTGTCTTCTCCATTATCCTACTGCATACTAGGATGGTACAGGTACTACATGCCTTCAGACTTGATAGTAATGTTTCGATTTCAGTCACTGTAATTGACTAGGGGTTGGTTGAACCATTTATAGAATATTTAAGTACTATAATGTAGTACGTATAGTACATTCTCATCTTAAGATTTACATTATTTCAGTTCATGTTCCTTTTTTTCTGCATTATCCTAATACATAATAGGATGATAAAAAGTAGGTAAGGGTGCCCTGTAACAGGCCGTGGAAGCCTATGGGGTTGAGAGATGTTGAGGCTCCCACATTTTCTAGACATTAGGCTCATAGGTGCGGAATGTTTGTCAGCGTTACACGCCAGCCGCTCTTTGCCCCCAGGAATATTCCTGGTTCTCACTCCTGTTAGAGGCTGAGTCGATCCCAGGGCAGTAGTGCGGCTGGAAAGATTAGGTAAATTGAAAAAATCCAATGAACTCGTTGGGATTCGATCCCATGACCTTCCGACTTGTAGCATAGTACCTCAACCAATTACGTTACCGCTTACAGGATTAATATATTACATGCCCTCAGACTTGAAAGTGAGTGAAATAATATGTAGCCTACAAGGTCGCCTTCAGCTAACTATGCATGGTTACTGAATTATAATACTGTCTGGGTAGTATGCTGATGTACAATAAACCTCGGCAATTCATTGGCCGAATTCGGGACATTGAGGTCTGAATAATAATATAAACAACAGGTGTTAATGCGGAATGGCTTTGGGAAAGCCAGATAGTTGCAGATAGAAATTAGTGAAACTTCAATTGGCATTTTATGTTTACGTTCTTTGCTGCTGGTGTTATGGGACCGGGATGGGTATGATCTAGGAAGATGCCCATCCCCAACCCACAATACATATATATTGTGACATGTTGACCCCTACCTCCCCAGCGGCACGTAGCGGTAACGTAGCGCTCACGTAATAGGCGAGTC
>NW_019726347.1:46739-67525 GCF_002891405.2 Cryptotermes secundus
TTTTTTTAAGAGTTGAGCCAATTAACGTTTATTTACCTGCTAATTCACCACACTGTTAAATTAATGTATTCTTGTGCTGTATGTTACAGAGTTACTATCGGCAGGCTATGTCTTGGAGCGTGCAAGGTCACGTCCGTTCAGTTCGGAATCTATTGTGAAAGTCCCCCTTTGTGGAATGGCTTGCACCCCCCACGCCGGGAATTCGAAAAATGGTGTTTTCATATACATTTTCAACCCATCTTCCATGGGAAGCTTGAACGAGGCAACCCAATCATACTGGCCCTCATTCACAGGCAATTGTAATAAGCTCTGACCTGTCCTTCTGGCGCGTCCGGTTCCCTGTACCCGAGCTAAGTTTATGACGGATCATAAATGTCATAACTCCGGATTTCTTGTTTCTGCCAAAATCTAGGAATTTCAACATAAATACCGTATTTCAAGTCCCAGACAATGAAATACGATATTAAAGATCACGATACATTTCCAGTAATATCGAAACATAAGACTTTTGAAATTTAAAATTACGGAAAATTTAATTAGAAATAAAATTCAGGTTCATCAATAATCATCTAAATAAATAAGGGCTCAGAATGATCAGCGTCAAACTCCCCGAAGTCGTAATTTGACAATTTAAACTTGAATTGTCCAACATTACGTCTTGCAGCCTATAGCTGATCCTACAGCTTATACAAACAAGTCAAACTACACAGAACTCAAATAGAAACAACAGAATGCAAACAATACAATACAACACAATAATTAACTCCCTTTACCCTTCTAGCAGGTTGCTTCACCGCCATTGGTGAAGGAGATCCAGCACCACTCTGTATTGATCAGTAACCTGCAGTGAGTATTTAAAACACAACATCTCTGAACATCATTACAAATAAATTGTGGAACAATACACTAATCAGTAGTCTTTTCTTCAGCTCATTCATATCAAGTGCATCAAAATCACCAAGAAATGGAAGTTAATACATAATTAATACAATTGAATACATATATAATTACTAATTACTATCTGGTTAATACGAAATTCAGCAGCGTTATTGTCATTTACATGTTCACACTTGAGGCATTCAAATTACCTTTATTACACTTAATTCAAGGCCTCTTTCTCTCACCAAGTAAGTTCTTAATGATTTCACTTCGCCTTAATCTGATCAAGTTTGACTCTATTTCAGTCACATCAGTCTTATTACAATCATCGAAATCTGCTAATACTCAATTACATGACATTTTTACATAGTGAATAGGCGTTTCATGTAGCACGTCCCACACAAACTTTCATCTTACAATCTTCATAAACACTCTTATGCTCTATAATTTAATAACAGCTAGCCTGTAACATAATTTTTTTTAATGATGCCATAAACATCTGCCCTTCCTTGCTCTAAATGTACACATTTAACTTCTGATTGCAGGATAGTCTGGGTTCATGTGCCCCACTGTCGACCTTTCATCCTGCTCTCCTTTGTTACATTGTTTACAACCTAACAGTTGACTAAGGGCAGTCATGTTGCTGTTTTGGCAATAGGTCTAGTACTTTTCTACAGTAACGCCTTAATAAATACAATTCTTAGTTGCTAAATCACTGTCAACATAAAGGTGTCTGAAGATCACAATTACATAAACACATTCATTCTGTCCTTCTACCCACTGGCAGTTGAAAAGGAGAAAAGAACAAGGGGTATTAATAAAGATAGTCCTCGGTCCTATTTGGCACACACTGTAAGATGATTTCATACAAGTTCATAAAATTCTTAATTAATAATTCAACAAGCAATTTCGATTAATTCAATTTATACAAGTAAGGTTTTAAACTCTGCTTATTGAATCTTCTGCGTGCCTTCCCATTAAGTGAAAATTTTCGAAAATTGACGGCGAAAAAAAAAACATCTGTTAATAAACGACGAACTCACAGGTCTCATTGCCCAGCGCTAACTTCAGTGCTCTTACAAAACCAAACAAGGAATTCCGAAAACAATAAGGCGCTCTCATATTTTGATATACGGGCTTCGAATTTAATGCAATTAAACTTTCTTTTTCTGACAAGGACAGATTGTGGTTCTTATAAATCAAAGTAGCCATATCAGTAGGAGAAATAGTTCTACAGTCTGGAGTGTCATCATTAGCTTTGTGGATATGAACTTCATCTATTGGGATCCCATCTAACCTGTTACAATCACTATGCCTCAGCTTCTTAAATTCATCATCTTCTTCTGCATTATAAAACCTGCCATTTATTCGGCTAATAACTCGAACTTCATCTTTGTCAATAAACTCATCATCTTTACTCCTGTCGTCATTAGACCTGCTCGCGAGGGTCTCACACCCTGACATAACTGCTTCGTTTACTACTTCCACTAGCGAGGCAACTTCAAACTCGCTGGGACCTTTCCCATTCCCTTCACAAACCTTTCCTTCCAAACTATTGTTACTATGGGATCCCTCAAAACTGCTTCGAACAGCTGTAAGTGGCTCTGGTTCACTCACTGGCGGTATATGGCTTTCGGGGTTCACTGATCCCGGAAAAGTGTCATTAAATACACACTCATGTGGCAAAGGACCACTGTCATCTACCTCAGCTCTTCTCTGGCTAAATCCTTGTTTTCTCAAAATTCCGTCCCGCTTATACTCGATACATTCAGCATTAAAATCTATGATGAGCCCACAATCTCTTGCAAAGTCACACCCGATAATGACTGAGCCAATTAACTGAGGAGACACTAAGAACACGTTTTCAAACACATCCTGTCCAATAGCAAATTCCAAGTACACCTGCTTCTTAAGCCGTTTTGTCCTATTACCAAATGCTGTGATGAGGACTGCGTTATTGATTCCGATCTCATATGTTGGCAACCCTTTCAATACTAATTTATTGTACAATTTCTCAGAAATCACGGACACTTCAGATCCGCTGTCAATATAACAATCTACTGCCTGGTCACCAAATCTAACTTCTACACGAGGGCAGTAATTCAAATTTGCTTCGTTTATATAGAAGACAGTTAATTCGCCCTTATCTGAAGAATTAAATATATATGCATCATTGTCAGAAAAGTTCTGGGCCTGAGGACCTTGCGTTCTCGTTTCAGACGGGCTCAAATTTCGGTCCGCAACTGATCCCGTTTCTAGTTTTCCGAACGTCTGTTATTTTCATTATCAGGTGCGTTGTTTACTCTGTCGTCTCGGGAAACTTGACCTGAATAAGGAGGTGCGTTGGGGTCTAACATCTGTCGGTTCGCTGAGGAAGACCGACGGTCAACTTCTCTGTGTCTACCATAATTTTGCTCAGCGTATTCTCTGTTTCCCTGCCAGTTCCGTCCTCGCTGATTGTACTCGTTTGGACGCGAAACAAAAGTTTGCCTTACGAAGTTATTGTTCCCTTTATACCTATTGTATCCATGGTAAGGCTGAAGTCCATGGGGATTCTGAGTTTCTTGGGATTTAGGTACACGGTTCGAGTCTTGGTAACTGTCGTTCCCTTCTATTGATTCGAGCCGTTGCAGGAAATTGACCGCATCTTGAATTGAAGTTACTTGAACGGAGGCAAAGCTTCGTTGGATATGCAAAGCGAAATGGCTCATCAATGCGTTAATCAATTCAACATCTGACATTTTCGGCCGTAAATAAGACGCTAAAACCGCGTATTTCAGGAAACGCCCTGATAACGTTAACCCATTTTGCTTGTACTTATCTTGGTAGATCGACTTTCTTACATTTCCTTGGGTGACCTGATTCCAATAAGCATCAGCGAATGCTGATTTGAACTGACTGTAATCATGCAATGTGTGTGACACCGCTGAAACCCAGTCCTTGACTGTAGGGTCAGTTATGGAACGCAAAGCGATCGCGAGTTGCATTTCTTTTGGCACACATTTTAGAGCGAAATGTTCATCCAATATTTTGAGGTGGTACATGGCATTAATTTTACCACGGTCGTCAAAGTACGGCAAGGAAAGTTCAGTGGGGTTCAAACAGCTGCCATGAGCATGAGGACTCATTACTGCTCACAAGCAGGCCCCTTGAATCAGACACATTAGCATGCATACTCTCATTACAATTACACGGTACTCCGTGAGTGATCCTTACATTTTCAGTTGTGGTATTAGAATTGACGTGCGCAGACTCAGAAGAAGATTGGCCAGGATCGACACTAGCATTGTCATTTGGGGGAAACGAGGTGGGACTACACCCAACCGTTGTACAACCAAATAATTGTAACTTAATAGCATTTACTTCGCTATTTAATTGACTGAAATGCATTGACTATACTAACAGGCTCCGCTACTGTCACAGTGCTAAGATCACCCTCGTTACAAATGTCTTTCTCCCCGTGCCTATCTGCTGGAGTCTGGATTCGGCCGGTCTTAGACAAATGGATTTCACTAGCATCATGTTCATGACCCACACTAAGGTTTTCCGTGCTTGGGAATTCAAACTGTTCCTGTTCTCTATATGAACATCCTACTTCACTTTCGCTGAATTGTGTGTGGTCTTCCTCAAAGTCTATATTTCGACTCCTTAGCGCGCGGGTCGACATTGTAAACTAACCTGGGTTGTTATACTTGTAGTGCAGCGACTGGTTGAAGTCTTGTCCCCAATTTACGTGCGGAGTGGGTTTTGCGGCTACTGGGAGACGACGTCCGGTGGGTGGCAGGAGTTCCGGCTGCTTGTTGAATCTCGCGGTGAATAGTGTTTTGCTTCAATGCTGGCTTGTTGGAGTGCGATGGAGTTTTCCTCCGCTGATTGTCACATTTGCAATTTTTCGCTTTACACGGCTCGCTATTTTTCGTGTATTATTCGGCCCCACGTTGGGCGCCACTTCTCTAACACCGCTCTTTTCCAACCCGCCTTTGCTTGTATCGGCGCAGTCGGAATGGTGCTATCCCTGCTACACCTGTTTCTACCTTAGGACAATGTATGATGGCCACTGCAAGTTGTTCTCACAGATCAAACTAAGGAAGATCGGTATAGGTACGGGAAACTAGCTGGGTCGGTTTGCATGAGTCTCAGGGTAGCGATGCCGAAGAAAGCGTTTTTCTGAGAGTTGAGCCAATTGACGTTTATTCACCTGCTAATTCACCACACTGTTAAATTAATGTATTCTTAGCTTTAAGTTACAGCGTTACACTATCGGCTAGCTATGTCCCGGAGCGTGCAAGGGTCACGTCCGTTCAGTTCGGAATATTGTGAAAGTCTCCCCTTTTTGTGGAATGGCTTGCACCCCCACGCCGGGAATTCGAAAGATGGTGTTGACATATACATTTTCATCCCATCTTCCGTAGGAAGCTTGAACGAGGCAACCCAATCATACTGGCCCTCATTCACAGGCAATTGTAACAAACTCTGACCTGTCCTTTTAGGCGCGTCCGGTTCCCTGTACCCGAGCTAAATTTATGACTGATCGTAAATGTTATAACTCCGGACTTCTTGTTTCTGCCAGAATCCAGAAATTTTCAACGTAAATATCGTATTGCACGTCCCAGACGATGAAATACGATATTATAGATCACGATACATTTCCAGTAATATCGAAACATAAGACTTTTGAAATTTAAATTACCGAGAATTAATTAGAAATAAATTTCACGTTCATCTATAATGATCCAAATAAATAAGGGCTCAGAATGATCAGTCAGTATTCTATAACGAAACACGTTACAATATATATATATATATATATCAACACAACTTTTATTGAATAAAATAAACAAATAATTGAAATAAATTGAAGTGAGTAAACAAAACAGGTTAATTAAGTTATTGCTTCCCTGCAATCACTTCCCCTCTGTCTGAGGTTACTAGCCAGGCTGTGACACACAGGTCTCTACTTACATAGCGTAGCAAGGCTGTAGAAAGCAATCATGGTAGCGTGTAGTTCTGGTAGAGATCTGTAGTCACTGCAGCTTGGCGCCTGCCACCTTAGGATAGCGGTTTCCCCCTGGAGGATGGACCTTCGGCTGACTTAAACTGTGACTCTGTCTATACTGAAGAAGAAGTGCTTCTACTTCCTGTGTGCTAACTTTATATATTCTTACATTCTCCTAATCGCATTCTAACAACTTTTACAATTGGACCTCTCCGTTCTAAACTAGCAAGTGATTGCATGGTGCTGAATACTCGATACAGGATATATGATTCATTTCCTTATGACAAGTGTTCTGACTTTCGCCCTCGGTAAAGTTACTCATCTTGGCGACATCCTTTGTCAGCCCTCCCGTGTAGGAAGTCTGTGTGGTCTGGCTTCCTAGTGTCACTCGCTCTTGGTTTTCTGGGACCACACCCTATATCCTGTAGCTAAGCCTTTATTCATATGTGAATAATAAAATAATTAAATTGATAATACATAGGTATACATATTTCTTCAATTCTTATCTCTTCCAGTGAAATCAATAATACATAAAAATCAGTTGGTATATATATATATATATGTGTGTAGATAGGGTGAGGTCACGAGGTCACCTCATAACATCACCCCCACCTTTATGAAAAGAAATGGGGTCTCTTCTCATTTCCTTTCCTCTACCATGAATTCTAACACATCTTATAGATATATGGTTAATTATACATACATTCTGGTTACTTGTTTCGGTAGTGATTTTGCGGGTTTACATACATTTCCCTACTGTAAATATTAAAATTTTTCTTGCCACTGTTACATAATTCAGTGGTATTAACACCTATACATTTTGGCTCAACGGCCGTTTTCACAACGCCCAAATTCACCCGATTTATCAGCCTCGTCTATCAGCTCTAACACCTAGCGGTCTGTGGAGGCCTACCGCCACCAACACACCGACGATTTCATCCGGTGGGCGTTCTCTTGTATGGAACTCGAGGGCCGCCGGGATTCTGGTCTCGTACGCGAGTTCAGACTGCCGGAAGCCGCCCTCGAAGTGCGAAGGGGGTAAGTGGTCTGCCCTCTTGTTTCAGATCTATTTCGGCTTCTCCTTCTCGTTCACCTCCGCTCGACTCGGCTACTATAACATTTAAGGGTAGTACAGTATCTATGGTACTAGCATACTCACTACTGATACCAGTGGTTGTCTTATTTGATCGGCGAGGTTGAGTTATGGGGCGTTGCCTTATTGCTCTCCATAACATTATTCTACCGCAGTCCAGTGTCGACTGTGTATGATAACAACAACTCGAAATAATAACGATAATACTCATTCCGATTATCCAGTATATTTGGGTATCAGGTGTGGGCTCAGTCCGACGTAAATTCTCTAGGACGTAGGTGGTGTCCAACTCAGCTCGGTCCTTATTGCCGACGATCTCCTTCACGACGTCGTCAATCTCCTGAGATGCACCGATGAATTCAAGTAATTCTGTAACATTTCTTGTTCATGTGGTTTTAATAGTGTTTCAATACTAGGTAAAACAATGTGTTTTATTCAATCCGGCCACGGTTCTTCCTAACGAATGGGGTAACAGCTTAAAGGTTTCGGCATATATGTAGCATGTTGAGGTGTTTGGCAGAACACCGTTTCCATTTAGCCATATATCACTGGTCTCATCCTTGTCCAAGGGGGGTCCACCTAGGAGCCTACATTTTAAAGTGATGTGTGTTGACTTCTCTAAGCTGTATACCCAATATTTGGCGTCTGGTGACCTTATCCATATTGGTTCAAATTCTTTCAAAAGTATTCGTTTACATTTTCTCATTGCAACTTCAGTCTTCCCTGTAAACAATGCAATCAAGCAATTCTTCTTGCTTGCTTTCCTTAGTACCATGTTCGACGGACATGTGGCATAAAAATCAGTAGTACATTTAGCTAACATCTCAGTAGTTAAAATTGTAAAGAACTGTCGGTCCTCAGCCACAGCTAAATACACAAATGGTTCATCTATCTTTATAAATTAATTCCCTTATGAAAGAAGAGCAAGGAGTGGGTTTGGTATAATGTAAAGGATCTGTCTGCGGCTCGCAGCGGTATGTCTATAAAAAGTCTAATACTCCTTGAAGTTGCTGTTGCATGCACTCTTGCTACTGCATAATATATGTACATGTCTTCTATGCTCAATCCTGTTAGCATAGATGTTCCTTTCGGTAAATGTAAACCTACTTGCTGTAATAATCTTGTTAAGTTGTAAGGATTTATCAAAGTGCTACCTAATTTTCCCACACTAGTTAAGTCCAATGATTCCTGTAATTGTATTAAACTAAATTTCATTTCCATCATAAATAGTTCTATTTCTCGTATAGCTATACTATACCTGGTCTGCTTTCCAAGTGCAAATCGTGCATCAAATAAGTCTGCTTCAACTCTCCCTAATCCAAGTGAAATGTTTTGAATAGAATTCCTTAATGCTTTGGCTAAAACTAACGTAGATTTAGCGTTGGCTTTCGTAGCCTCATCCAATGTGTGTAAATAAGTCATCTGTTGCTCAGTAGTATGAATTACTTTTTCTTGAAAGGACTGTAAATTATCGCACACAGCGTTCAGTCGCTTAACATCTTTAGCATCAGCTGTTCCAAACAAGTACTTCAATCCATACCCAAAAACATTAATTAATCCTCGTCTAGTTCGACGTACCTCTCTTTTCCAAACTTTAGTTTGAGCCGATCCCTTCGGCTCATTGCTTGTGGTGCCCTCTCCGAGCGGCGGCCGCGGCCACGGGTCACACCGTTTTTCCTACCTTTCCTACTACCTATCCTTAGTCCGTGGCGCATTCTACGTCATCGCTCCCCTATCCTTTGTGATTCGGCTGAAGCACGCGGTCTCTTCTGCCTGGAAAGTCATCGTGTACGGACGTCTCGCTCCGTAACTAAATTCTGTTTGGGTCGGCGCCATGAAAGATTCGGTTTTGTAGCTAAACTCCAGGCAGGAGAGCCCATCTCGAGGTAATGTACGTAACGCTAGCGTACTGATTATTGTTTTTGGAGGAATCGTGTAAGCTGAGAATATATATATATAGCTTTTGTCTGTATTGTGTGTGTAAGCGATTTCAGAGATGGTATTATGTTAGCGTGATGTTTGTTATTAAGTATGCCTTATATGTCGCTTGTGGCGAAGACAGCCTGTGCGAGTTGTGATAGGATATCTTGTGGCTGGTTATGCCGATTAATTGTTGTGTTTTCTTTTTTTTTTCTTTCTTTCTTTTTTTTTTAAAGAAGAAAATCAAATAACATTTAATATGTGACCAGTAATTTGTGAAGAGGAAAAAAAAAGAAAACACAACAATTAATCGGCATAACCAGCCACAAGATATCCTATCACAACTCGCACAGGCTGTCTTCGCCACAAGCGACATATAAGGCATACTTAATAACAAACATCACGCTAACATAATACCATCTCTGAAATCGCTTACACACACAATACAGACAAAAGCTATATATATATATTCTCAGCTTACACGATTCCTCCAAAAACAATAATCAGTACGCTAGCGTTACGTACATTACCTCGAGATGGGCTCTCCTGCCTGGAGTTTAGCTACCAAACCGAATCTTTCATGGCGCCGACCCAAACAGAATTTAGTTACGGAGCGAGACGTCCGTACACGATGACTTTCCAGGCAGAAGAGACCGCGTGCTTCAGCCGAATCATAAAGGATAGGGGAGCGATGACGTAGAATGCGCCACGGACTAAGGATAGGTAGTAGGAAAGGTAGGAAAAACGGTGTGACCCGTGGCCGCGGCCGCCGCTCGGAGAGGGCACCACAAGCAATGAGCCGAAGGGATCGGTTCAAGTTGGTATTTCTTCCGATAGTAATTTGGAAACACTCATTAAATCAGTTTCTAGTTCATCTGTAATCTTGCTCAGCCAGTTAACTTCTTTCCAATGTATATCCAGAACCTTACTGCTAGGGCTCTGGTGTAGCTCTATACTTTTCTGAATCTGAGCTAAAATGATTCTCATACCTTTAATTAAATTCACATAATCGTCTATTTACTGCCAAGGTCCATTTTTCTCCAGTCAGCAGAATATCTCTATCTCGCATGAAAATCAACCCTTTCTCGAATGGGGCGGAAGCTACTGCCGCCTCACCACTGAGTGTATTTATAAGTCCCAACCCTGGAACACATAAAAGTCATTGCACTCAGCTTGTATTCCTATCGGTTTCGTATTGTAACCGACCTAGTGTGTGACGTGTTATCTACTTAACTTCCGTTGTTCTCTGATAATAAGTTTCCGTTCTTTACTCATTTACTTGAGTACAGCTGTTACTTTAATCTATAGCTTCGTTGTTTTATCTGGTTTCTTAGCTGATCTATCTTTGCCTATGAAGTCCGGGTTCGACTCCTTAAATTATATGGGTGTATGCGGGAAGTACTTACTTCTGCCTGTAATCTCTCTGAGTCGCTTGTACTCTGGTCTCTTAAACTCTCCGGCGTTTGTAATGTAACATGCCGTGGCTCGTTCCCTTCCTCTAGGGACTGGGTTCGACTTGGTCTCGATCGCAATGCATACGGGTGATTGGTACTACCTTCAGGAAACTTATTACTTTCATTAATTACCTCACGTCGCAAGTATCGTGTTTCTGGTGTCCATTCAGGATGCTGCTGATCCTCTGCGGTTGGACTTGTTTCCGGCAATTCCTCATCTGCTTCTCTGCCTTCTAATTCATTCAATTCTTCGACATAAGTGGGAGGTAATTCCACTTCCTCTTCTCGGGGTTTTTCCATTATTTCACTCAACTGTAATTCATTCTGATTTTTCTTGCTTGGGATAGCTTTCTTTCTAACTGTTATATCCTTATTCATCTCTGAGCCCAAATTAGCTCGTTTCAACCTGTTTACATGTATTATAATTGATTTACCTTCCCCTATTTCTAACTTGTAAATCAATGGGGATATTTTCTCTAATAACCTGTAGGGACCTTGATACTTGTACTCAAATTTCTTAGCTCTCCCCCTCTTGGCTATAGGGTTATGCAAATATACTAAATTTTTCTTTAGTAAAATCTCACGAGATTTCCTGTCGTAATATTTCTTGGCAAGTTCATGACTTAACTTGGACTGTTTCCTGGCTTCCTGATTTGCCTAATGTAACCCCAAAGCTAATTCCTTAACATGTTCATCATAATCGTCTGTATTTCTGGTTTCTTCACGCCGTGTCGGTTTCCAATCATCCTCTATTGGAAGTCTCAGCTCCCTACCATATACTAGGTAGTAAGGAGAATATTTCACTGTACAATGTGGAGTGGCCCGATACGCCATTACTGCATAGGGGACATACTTATCCCAATTCCTCGCATCTTTATTTACAAAGTGCGAAATCATGTCAATTAATAACTTGTGCATCCGCTCGCAAATTCCATTTGCCTGAGCATTAAAACTACTGGTCTGTAACTTCTGTATTTTCAGCAACTTGCAGGTTTCCTTCATTAGAGCTAACGTAAACGCAGCTCCTCTGTCTGTTAACAGTTTCTTAGGGACCCCAAACTGGGTAATAATTCTCATCACAAATTCTCAGGCTATTAGTTCTGCTTCTTGTGTGGGGATGGGGATTGCTTCACAAAACCTCGTAAAATGATCTACAAACATAAGTAAATACTTATTCCCACTATCTGTGACCGGAAGTGGTCCTACCACGTCCAAGGACGCTATATCCAAAAATTCCTTTGCGTCTAAAGATTCTCCCAGGGGTTCGACTGTTTTAGTTCCAGTTTTCCTTTTTGCACATGCTTCGCAAGCATTTATATAGTCTGTGACGTCTCTACCTAAAGGCTCCCACCAATATTTCCGTTTGATGGCTGCAATAGTCCTTGCAATTCCTTGATGCGCAATGAACGGTAACTCATGGTAACACTGCAGCACTGTTTCTACTAGTGTTCTTGGGATTACCATCAATGGACATCCTTCCTGTCCCTCATAATATATAATACTTGGTCCTCATCTAACCAAAATTTCTCAAATCCCTTATATTTTTCACATAATAAATCATTTTCCTGTGCTTCCTTTATCTTTTCTTTTGTCAAAAAGTAGTCTCCCACTACCATTTGTACACATCGTGACAAGGCATCGGCGTGCCTCATTTTCGAATTTGGTCTATGCTCCACTGCAAAATCATACTCAGATAATTTCACTGCCCAACGAGTCAATCTAGAACTCGGGTCCTGTAAGTTCAATAACCATTTTAAAACTCTGTGATCTTTGTATACCTTAAATTGTCGCCCATACAAATAACATCTACACTGTTTAACTGCAAAAATTAACGCTAGGAATTCTAACTCAGTTATGCTGTATCTAGATTCTGCGGAGTTCAGCTGTCGGCTACAGTACGCCACTAGCCGCTCCTCTCCGTCTTTAACCTGCGGCAAAATGGCTCCGACCGCTTTGGTCGACGCATCGCAAGCCACAATGAAGGGCTGCGAAAAATTTGGATAAATTAACAAGGGTTCTTGACTTAATTCATTTTTCAACTTAACGAAAGCTTCCTGTTGGTCTAGTTCCCATTCAAAAGGACTATTTTTCTTAGTTAATTTCGTCAAAAGTTTAGCCATTTCTGCGAAATTGCGAACATGACGCCTATAGTACCCAGCCAATCCTATAAAAGCTCGAACCTCTTTAACTGTACGGGGGGGATGGATAATCTCTGACAGCTTGTACTTTCCGGGCGTCTGGTCTAACCCCTTCCTTGGTAACTACATGTCCTAGATATTCTACCGTGTCTGTAGCAAAGACATTTACTGGGCTGTATCATAAAATTTGCCTGTTCTAATCGCTGAAATATTCTTTCTAGTTTCTCTGCGTGTTCTTCCATGGTAGCTGAATAACAAATTACATCATCTAAATACGCCAAGCAGTCTATCCCTTTTAATCCTGTTAAAATCAAATCCATACACCTCTGGTATGTAGCTGGTCCATTATTTACTCCAAAAGGCAACTTCCTAAACTGATAGTGACCCATGTGACATGAAAAAGCTGTTTTCTCTCTATCTTCTTCCTGAACCTCTATCTGGTGATAGCTGGAAGCCATATCTAAAACTGAAAATATCCCGCAAGATCCTAACGAATCTAGCGTATCTGTAATATTAGGAATTGGGTACGCGTCTGGTTTTGTCACAGCATTCAATGATCTATAATCAACACAAAACCTATACTTAATGGATCCGTCTGTCGTTTTCTTCTTAACTAACACAATACTACTACTCCATGGCGACATACTTGGTTCGATAATACCCTTATGTAACATATCATTAATGTGCTCTTCAACAACTGGTTTCAAGGCGTGTGGAGTTCTATATGGAGTCTTCCTGATAGGCTGCGCATCCCCTGTATCTATCTTATATTTTACTGTGCTAGTGCATCCGACTGCACTACTACCCTCCTGGTAGAATATATGACTATATTCTTGCATCCGACTGCACTACTACCCTCCTGGTAGAATATATGACTATATCTTTTCAAAACGAGCTCTTAATTTGTTCCGATCATACTCTGGTAAATGCCCTAATTTCTCATTTAAATAGAGGTCGAAGACTCACACTTCGCCCCTTATCCCCATTTTTCGTTTGTTTCCTTTGATCACAGGGCCCGAGGGCTATCTCACCTCGCCCCGTTTTCTTAGCTTCCATATTCTCGATTCTAAGTACATCCTGTACTTTAGCCAGTTCACTTCCCACACAAGGTTCAGTAGGCGAGGCTATACCTACATACATATGCTTAGATAATCCTACTTCTTCTAGTGACAGATTAATAATTTGGAGTGGTACATACCCTATAATTTCACTTCCTCCCTTAATCCTGGGTTCCTATTTTCTTGGGTTCCCATTCCCTTAGTTCGTAGTTCCTTTATTCCTATTTCCCCGGTGTGCTTTTCTTTAGTGTCCTTAAGTCCTGAATTTTGCACTGCTGTGTCAGTATGATTACCTAATCTGTTTCCAACGGGAAGGAAACTTCCTTTCTCCTGTAGTTCGATAGCTACCCATTGTAGTCTATCAACAGCTACTCCTAGTAGTCTGTTCGGTGGCGATTCTGGCTGGCTTTCACCCGATCCGGCTTGTTCTTGGGAGGTCACTAAAATTTCCAATTTTTCACAGGGAGAGTTAAACTTTTCAGCATCTTTGCTGCCCAAGGGGACTTCCGACCAACGGGGTGAACCGTGAACTTCAGTAGTGATCTCTTTATTATCACTATTAATCCTGGTAGCCATACTTCAGGATCTACCATTACCACTTGATTCCGAGGGGCTTTAAATCCGGTCGAGTCGCCACGTATGACAACGACTCGACCCCGGGCTATTCTTGCAGAAAGTGGGGGTACTGAGACAGTCTCTGCGAGCTCAACAGTACCGAGGCAATTCTCATCCTCCGTCCAACCATCTGTCGGATCCAGAGCCTTCTCCAACTCGTGGGTGATCAGGCAACGTGCGGATTGATGAAGGGACTCTGGGTCGGACAAGATCCTGGCCGGCAGGCCAGCGCCCGAAAGCGAAAAGCGTTGGTTTCGGAGGGTCAACAAGTTGTCGGTTAGACTAATCTCAGCCCCCACCCGCTGCAAGAAATCCAAGCCAAGAATGCCAGCACTACAGATTTCTAACGGGCAAACAACAAATGGATGTATGAATGTCATACTTCCTGTAGATGACTTTAATTTAAATTTCACTTCCTGCACTTTTCAAATTTGTACCAGATACTCCCCTAGCCTGCACTTGACTCTTTCTCACTTGTGCCTTACTTATGGTGGGTTTAATCAACGAAACCGTGGCGCCGGTATCTACCACGAACTCAAACCTCTCTCCCTATTTCAGTTGTCAGCAAGGGCTCTGTCACCAGCCCCTTAGTTGCCGACGGCACAATGAGAACAGGTCCTGGTGGCGGCCTACTTTCGGGTAAGACGACGGGGTCTAATTCGTCTTCCCTATCCCGTTTGGGTGGTTCTTCCTTCAACCGGGACACCCCTCACGTCCCCTTCGACAGTCTCGTCGGAAATGCCCATAAAGCCCACAATTATAACACTGAAGCCCATTAAGGTCGAATTGCGCGTAACGACCGTCGTCGTTGTTCTTCGGCCCTGATGCCGCGCCCTCTCCTGCAAGAGTCCGACTTCCAGCCCGGACAAGTGCTGGTGCCGCGCCCCCTCCTGCAGAAGTCCCTCTGCAAGGCCCGTTTCTGGTTCCCGTGCCATACCTTGCAGAAGTCCGACTCAGTCCGGAAGGAGCGAGTCCCTCTATATGCTCTTCTACCTCGGGGATACTGGCCCGTGGTGGTGAAGCCACGGCCGACCCGATAATTGCCCTCTTGGGATTTATCCAGGGGGTTCCAAACACTGGGTCCCTGTAAATTCTCACGGTCGCCTCTTACCGCGAATACACTTTGTCTGGAAGCTCTATCATTTCGGTTACCATCCCTCTCACATATCTACATTTGTGGCTACTATCGCCATATTTAAAGCCCTCACTATCGTGTCCGGCATCTGTAATCTAACGTGTTTTCCTGGAACCCCCCTTAGCCCACTGATGAAAGCGGCTAATAGTATCTTGTCTGCTTCTCTATTCAGTATGGCTTGTTGTACTGTATTTTCTGTCCGTGGGACCGTCTTCTGACACAGTTTACAGAGGCGATCCAAATACATCTCGGGACTCTCATCTTTCTCTTGAGAAGCATTTTGTAATCTACTATAATGGTACTGACCTACCTGCTTGTCTTTAAATCTCTGCACAAAAGTTGCTTTAAATTCTGCGTATTCCACATCATCACCCTTTAATCCTTGGGTGGAATAAAAAGACTTTGCTACTCCTCTTAATTTCAACCTCGCTAGCCGTACTTTATCCTTAGTGCTCAGCCTACCCATTTCGGCTGCTTCATCTATTGCTTCGAAAAATTCATACACGGAGATGCTACTCTGATCTCCTTTCCAAGGCTCTACTAAATTGGCTACACTCATATCTTTCGTTGCGGTCGCCATTTTCCTTTGGTTANAATTATTCCTCGCTCAAAATTTTAAGTATTAGTTGTTACTCTACAAGAAACACTGTCTTCCCTTTCTCTCCAATACTGTGGAAGAAAGTCAGTTCTTTCAATATTTAATTCTTCATACAAATATCCTGGGCTAAGGAATCGTCTAATGATCCTAACCTCTACTTCAAAAATAACACTCAAGCCTTCTGACAGCTCGTATTTGTAAACTTTATAGGAAGGAGCCTGAAATCCACTGTTATCTCTAATCGGGAGTCTACGGTAAGTCTTGAAAATTTATAAGCATGCCCTCCTACTATCACAGGACTAAGTTTCGTATACTTTCTAATAAATCTCTCAACTAATTCTCTAGCGTACTTGCTAGACCCTTCTAATGCTACAGGGTGTGACACATTTAATACATGTACCAGTAAAACTGTAAATTCGGTATCTCCAACCGTACTTCGGGGGTAACGACACAAAGCCATATATATATATATATATATATATATATATATATTCACAAATATAAACACTTGCAGATACAAACATACAATCCCAAATAAATCGCACAAAGATTAAGTACAAATACTATAATAACCTGAAAAAGCAGTGTCCCATATCTCCACATTGTCATTCTCCCTAAAGTTGTCTGATTCATTAATACACTCCATAATAATTATTCAGTCCAGGATTCTTATTAAATCTCATTTTACTAATATTTTCAGTGGTTTGTTTTTTACTCCTAGCGCTTCATGAGGCACCAGTCTCTTCGGGGTGGGTTTATCGCGACGCTGCCGCCAACTGTTATGGGACCGGGATGGATGTGATCTAGGAAGATTCCCGTCCCCAACCCACAATACATATATATATATCAACACAACTTTTATTGAATAAAATAAACAAATAAATGAAATAAATGTAATAATCGAAATAAACTGAAATGAGTAAAACAAAACAAGTTAATAAAGTTATTGCTTCCCTGCAATCACTTCCCCTCTATCTGAGGTTACTAGCCAGGCTGTGACAAACAGGTCTCTACTTACATAGCGTAGCAAGGCTGTAGAAAACAATCATGGTAGCGTGTAGTACTGGTAGAGATCTGTAGTCACTGCAGCATGACGCCTCCCACCTTAGGATAGCAGTTTCCCTCTGGAGGATGGACCTTCGGCTAACTTAAACTGTGACTCTGTCTATACCGAAGAAGAAGTGCTTCTACTTCCTGTGTGCTAACTTTATATATTCTTACATTTTCCTAATCATATTGTAACAACTTTTACAATTGGACCTCTCCGTTCTAAACTAGCAAGTGATTGCATGGTGCTGAATACTCGATACAGGATATGTGATTCATTTCCTTATGACAAGTGTTCTGACTTTCGCCCTCGGTAAAGTTACTCATCTTGGCGACATCCTTTGTCAGCCCTCCCATGTAGGAAGTATATGTGGTCTGGCTTCCTAGTGTTACTCGCTCTCACTCATGCAGTTATTATTAGCCTATTTCTGTTGTTCCTGCCATCATTATCGTCGTTATTTTAAATGTAAGCTTATTTTAATGTAGCTGTGGATTTCAGAATAGTTTAGAAATGTTTATTTAAGGCTTTTATTTTATTGCTAGTGGGGTGGGACTTGTACTGCAGCCACTTCTGGCCTATTGTACCAGACCAAATGATATGTGAGGGTGATTGTGGAACAATTGGTGGAATGAAGATTGGCAGGGGAAACTGAAGCACTCTGAGGAACTCTGCCTCAGCCTTTGTCCACCACAAATCCCACATGACCAGACCCGGGATCGAACCCAGGCCATCGTGGTGGGAACCCAGCGACTAACCTCTTGAGCTATGCCGCGGCCAAATTATGGCTTAGTTTATGGCTAAACGTCTGCTCGCATTAAAACCCGACTGACTTCACATTTCATGTCGCTGTGTTTGAAAGCTTAATCGTGTTAGATGTTGGCAGTTCTTTGTTCTGCACTAAATTAAATTAAGTAAAGGAAAATTAAATCAAGTTAAAAGGGGAGCTCATTATGTATAAATAGTTCATACATGAACTCTCAAAGTCATTAAAATTTATAGAAACAAGCACTTGGGATTGATTCTCACGCAAATGACTCTGTATCAACTGCTGTGGATGTGTGCCGTTGATCTAGATAAGGCAATGACGGATTATGAGTTGATAATTAGTTTTAATGTTGCTGTCATGGCCTTGTTGAAAGACAGATTTTAACCTATATATTTATTGTCACGTGTAGGGTAGTATGCGTGACGAAAATAATGGGTTCTAGTTGGATGATTGGGTTCCTTGGCACTTCGGTTACAAGTTATCTTAATTACAATTAGATTGCTTTCCCTGATTTACACTTTATATAATTCGCTGTAACACATACAGTAGTCCTCTCCTGGTAACGCAGTTAAACGCAGGAACTAGCAATATCACACTCCAGATATCACAGTACTACAGTACGGATAAAGTCTTCAACGTCTATTAATATTTCACAGCTGATTCCTTACAACTTCTTTCCATAACGGCTACGTGTCCTTGACTCGAACTCTCAGCTACAACTAAATGCAAACGAGCTTCACTCTCCCATATAACACTTCGGCAAAAACACGGACCTATAGTAAACATATCACATGATCGCTGTCCAACCAGTCTATTGGCACGTCGCCCGGATCCACAGAGAAAACGCTCTCTATTGTTGCGTAACATAGAAATGGACTGTTTGTCAAGAATCTTGCCTTCGCTGAAACTAGTTTAGCAACTCGTTGCTAGCAATGGGTGTGCCTGTAACATTTGCTCCCAACTTAAGGTTATTCGCCCCAAATAGCCTACAGGCCTACTACCTGTTTTTTTTTCCAAGGGTTCCTTTTGGCTTTCTCACCAGTATCCTATAAGCATTCCTGTTCTCCCCCATTCGTGCTACATGTCCTTCCCATCTCATCCTAATTGACTTGATTGTTCTAATTATACTTGTAGAAGAGGACAAGTTATGAAGCTCCCCATTATGCAGTTCTCTCCAACCTCCTGTCACTTCATCTCTCTTCAGTCCAAATATTATCCTCAACACCCTGTTTTCAAAAACCATCAGTTTTGTTCCTCGCTTATGACTAGGGACCGGATTTCTATGCCCTAATAATCCCTTAAATATTTATGCATTTATGCAATAAAAACTTCCGAAATATGCATTAAAATATGCACATAAAAATTTATACCAAATATTAAAATTGATTTTACATTATTTTAAGACTAACAAATCAATATTTAAGTTCATTTTATATAATCACTGAATGATTCATTTGCAATAAAAAGCTATACGTAAATACAAATTATGCAACAAAGCCAACATATTTCATTACAAATTTAAGAAACCAATGGTGCTCACATTTACCTCTCCGAACTTTCACCTTCTCTTCTGTTGCGGTTCACAATTACTAAATGTTTTAGGTTTTCCATAGTTAGTCGTCTTCTATTGTGTCGTAAGATTTCCTTATAGCGGGAAAAACTTCTTTCCACCTCACAGGAACTTAGGGGCCCATGTATAAAAGCCGCTATATGCTCCACTGTTAGTGATATTTTACTTGGCAGTTCAGTACGTTTACCGGATAAAATTTCTTCAATTTCACAAAATTTGTTCATATCCTGGATTTTTTTTAAAGAATGCTTTGTACGTTTTCCTTTACTACTTCACCTACTTTTCCAGGAACCGAATTCAATTTGTAAACAGTGGTTTTGAACACACTTAACGACTGATACAAAGTAGTATTGCTATTGCCTGCCTCTAGTGAGGAAATGGTAGATGGAAGATGAGAGAAGTAAGCAGATATATAGGAAAGATTAGTTTCTAGTTCTGCGTTTTTTAGTACATCTTGGGCAACTTGAATTGATGCTGCACTTTTGAGATCAGTTGTATTCACGACAGTCCTAACTGTTTCTAAATGTTCGGTATAATAACTCGCTGCACAAAGCCACGTGTACCACGGCATTAAAATTGGACCTGGCGGAAGTGGAACGCTCGGTGCTACTGCTTTGAAGGCTTCTTTTCTGTATGGCGTTTTAACAAATACCTTCTTCACAGAAGACACCAACTTGTCAACAAGCGGAAAATTTGCACGAATTGTTTCTGCAACACGGTGCAAACCATGGCCAAGGTAAGTCAAATGTGTCATGTTTGGAAATACAACTTTAAGAGCAGTACGGGCTTTCATCATATAACTTGCGGCATCAGTCACAAAGAGCAATACGCGTTCATACTGAATGCCATTCGGCCATAGTAAATTAATGGATTTGATAAAACATCCGGAAACTGCGGAGCTCTTTGTGGTTTCAAATTGCTCTACCGCAAGAAGATATAGGGTAGATTGTTCATTCTTATTGAGGGGTCCAACTATAGAATTTGCAATAAACCATCCCTCACAATCTTTTGTGTCGTCGATTGATACCCACACAAAATTATCTTGAATCTTATCTCCCTAATGCTTTCAGTTGTAAGATCGTATCACTGTTTCACGTAATTTTTGCGCACAGTAGATTCATCCGGCACTTCGCACTGTGTATACTTCTCTATGAAGTTTCTCAGAGTAGGACTGGTTAGTTTTCACAGTGGAATATCTACCGCTAAAAAGGCTTCGCATAAATCAAAGGAAAACTGTGAAAAACTATTATTAGAAAATTCATTAAGTAATTTTTGAGCAGGAGCACTTTTCGTGGATTTAGTTTTAATATTCTCTTTGTGTAGATTAGTGTTCAAATGCTGAAGCACTTGAAAGCGTTTTTCACAACCAACTGTTTTCTAACACGCTCAGCAATAAAGAATTTCGTTATCCGTACTTATCATCTTTCCTTCGAACTCCCTGTGATACATCTGTAATTTAGTTTTCTGCCTTACTTTCGGCTTGACTACAGAAAGCTAAACAAATTTAACTACAGAC
>NW_019726348.1:0-838 GCF_002891405.2 Cryptotermes secundus
TTGCGTTTCTAAATTAATTGCTTGGCGTTGCTAGCTTTCTAGCTTTGAGTTGCTAGATTACTAGATATGCGTTGCTAGCTTGATAGCTTTCCGTTGTAAATTTGATAGCTTTGCGTAGCTAGCTTGCAAGCTTTGCGTTGCTAGCTTCCTATATTTGCGTTGCTATCTTGGATGCTTTGCGTTGCTAGCTACCTAGCTTTGCGTTGCTAGCTTGAAATTTTGATTTTCTAGCTTGGTAGATTTGCGTTGCTAGCTTGCTAGTTTTGCGTTCTACCTTGCTAGCTTTGGGTAGCTAGATTGCTTTTCTAGCATGCTTGCTTTGCGTTGCAAACTTGCCAGTATTGCGTTGCTATCTTGCCAGCTGTGCGTTGCTAGCTAGACAGCTGTGCGTTGCTAGCTTTCCAGATTTGCGTTGCTAGGTTGCCAGCTTTGCGTTGCTTGCTTTCTAGCTTTTCGTTGGATGCTTGCTAGCTTTGCGTTGCTACCTTGATAGCTTTGCTTAGCTAGCTTGCTAGCTTTTCGTTGCTAGCTTGGTAGTTAGCGTTGCTAACTACCTATTTGTGCGTTGCTAGATTTCTAGCTTTGCGTTGCTAAATTGCTAGCTTTACATTGCTAGCTTGCTAGATTTGCTTTGCAACCTTACCAGCTTTTCGTTGCAAGCTTGCCAGGTTTGCGTCTCTACTTGCTAGATTTGCGTTGCTAGCTGGCTAGCTTTGCGTTGCTAGATTGCTAGCTTTGCTTTGCTAGCTTACCTGCTTTGCGTTGCTTGCTTACCAGTTTTTCGTTTCTAGCTTGCCAGTTTTTCGTTCGTTGCTAGCTTGATTGAATTGCGTGGGTT
>NW_019726348.1:1207-1399 GCF_002891405.2 Cryptotermes secundus
GCTTGCTAGCGTTGCTATCTTGGTAGATTTGCATTGCTAGCTTGTTAGATTTGCGTTGCTTGCTTGGTAGCTTTGCGTTGCTAGCTTGCTTGCTTTGCGTTCTAGCTCGATTATTTGCGTTGCTAGCTTGCAATTTTTGCTTTGCTCGCTTGCTAGATTTACGTTGCTAGCTTGCTACCTTATCGTTGCTAT
>NW_019726349.1:0-443 GCF_002891405.2 Cryptotermes secundus
AAAGCTGGCAAGCTAGCAGCGCAAAGCTAGCAAGTTAGCAATGCAAAACTCGCAAGCCAACTACGCAAATCTGGCAAGCTAGAAAGCTAGCAACGCAAAGCTAGCAAGCTAGCAACGCATATCTAGCAATCTAGCAAGCTAGCATCAAAAATTTGTCAAGCTAACAACGCAAAGCTGGCAAGCTAGCAGCGCAAAGCTAGCAAGTTAGCAATGCAAAACTCGCAAGCCAACTACGCAAATCTGGCAAGCTAGAAAGCTAGCAACGCAAAGCTAGCAAGCTAACAACGAATGCTAGCAAGCAAGAAAGGCAACGCAAGCAAGCAAGCAATGCAAAGATAGCAAGCTAGCAACGAAAGCTTGGAAGCAATAAACGCAAAGCAAGCAAGCAAGCAACCAATTCTAGCAAGCTAGCAACGGAAACCTAGCAAGGTAACAACGTAAAT
>NW_019726350.1:0-11232 GCF_002891405.2 Cryptotermes secundus
ACATGTAGAAGTAGTTTTTGGGTAAATTTGGAATCACTACAATTAAATTTAACATGGAAAAAACACAAAAAAATAAACTAAAACTGCATAGTAATAAGGACATGAACAGGAGAGCTGGGGTTACAAGGAAGTAAAAGAAATTCCTGACTAATCAGAATGTTAACACGACAGCGGGAACCGCTGACAATACGGAAGGGCTATAAGAAAGGTGTCATAAACACTAAGGCAGACGAAAAATGCTGAGTAGGAGGAGGCGGCTTACCAAAAGAGTCAACCCCTTCTCGATTGACAACCAATAATCAAGCTACACCGACCCAAAATCACGTCAGGGTAGGAGGACCCCTATACCCGGAAGACAACGAGTCAGCATAGCAGAGGTTATAAAAACCCGAGAAGACCCATTTTAGGGGCTCTATTTAGCTCTTTTCAGCTTTTTAGTTTTTTTGGCAATTCGATTCGATTCTAGTCGGATCTATTCTTATTAATGTCATTATTACATTAGTACCTCAATTGTGGCCATGAGTGGACGCTGGATCGTGATGACAAGCCTTCTCCTCTTCAGCTCACGTAAGTGGAACCATTTCATATAGCCATGATCATTAAGTGTAAAGTGTAAAGTGTAACCCGGGAGAGATAGGCTAATCAGATGGGCTAGGTCATTCAGTGATTCCAAGCATAGAATACCAACAGCAGGGTGATAGGTGGTGGACATGATGAGACACTGCAAGATTATTTTAATGTAAGCGAACCGACAAACGTCGGCACAGTGTATATAGTGTATTTAAAGACTTAGGTAATAGAATAGGCTAGGAATGTGACGAGTTTCATTCAACCTCACGTATCCACGAGTGTTATCCTTTTCCTCCGACTCCAGGACTTTTCAAAGCTTCGGCGATTTATGGTTACCCCAGACAGTAATGCAAGCTAAGATAAGTACGAGATTTCTTGAATTAACAAGATGGTGGCAGCCTACTAATCAGGGTGAGGGAGAGGGATATTTCCTCGTCCTCCGTCATCACGGCAGGAGATAAGTGTAGCGACAGCTAGAGAGAGGTACAGTGGCGGAAGCGGTGGAGGTACCTCCACGCCCCCCGTCACGCCGCAACAGCTATCAAACAAGCAACGCAAAACTTAGCAAGCTAGTAACGCATAGATTGCAATCTAGCAACGCAAATCTAGCAAGCTATCAATGTAAAAATAGCAAGCTAGGAACGCATATACAGCAAGCTAGAAAGCTATCAGCGAAAAGTTTGCAAGCTAGGAAGCAAAGCTGGCAAGCACACAACGTATTGCTGGCAAATCTTGAAACGCACAATCAGGCAAGCAAGCAACGTAAAGGTGGCAAGCTAGCAACGCATAGCTAGCAAGCTAGCAAATCATATCTAGCAAGCTAGCAATCTAGCAACGGAAAGCTAGCAAGCTATCAACGCAAATAGAGCAAGTTTGCAATGCAAATTTAACAAATTAGCAAGCTAGCAACGCGAAGCTAGCTAGCTAGGAACTCAAAGCTAGCCAGCTAGGAACTCAAAGATAGCATGCTAGCAACGGAAGTCTAGCAAGCTACCAAGCTAGCAACTCAAAGCTAGCAAGGTAGCAAACAAAGATTTAAAGCTACCATCATATATCTAGCAATCTAGCAAGCTAGCAACGCAAAGTTAGCAAGCTAGCAACGCAAAGCTGGCAAGCTAGGAACGCAAATCTGGCAAGCTAGCAACGCATATCTAGCAAGCTTGCAACGAAAATGTAGCAAGCTAACATCGCAAAGCTAGCAAGCTAGCAACGCAAAGATAGCAAGCATGCAACGCAAAGTCAGCGAAATAACAACGCAAAGATATCAAGCTAGAAACGCAAATCTAGCAATCTAGCAAGCTCAGCAACGCAAAGCTTGCAAGGTTCCAAAGCCAAGTTAGCAAGGTAGCAACGCAAAGCTACGAAGCTAGCAACTCAAAGTTAGAAAATGGCAACGGAAAGCTAGCAAGGTAATAACGCAAACATAGCAAGTGAGCCACGCAAATCTAGCAAGGGAGCAAAGCATATTTGTAAAGTTGAAAACGCAAACTGGCAAGCTAAAACGCAAAGCTGGCAAGCTAGCAACGCAAATCTAGGATGCTAGCAACGCAAATCTAGCAAGATAGCAACGCAAAGATAGCAAGCTTCCAAGGCATATCTAGCAAGCTAGCAAGCTAGGAACGGAAAGCTAGCAAGCTAGCAACGGAAAGCTAGCAAGCTCGCAACGCAATACTGGCAAGCAAGCAATGCAAACCTAGCAAGTTACCAAAGCAAAGCTGGCAAGCTAGCAACGCAAACCTGGCAAGCTACAACGAAAAGCTGGCAAGCTAGCAACGCAAAGCTAGCAAGTTTGCAAAGCATACCTAGCAAGCTAGAAACGGAAACCTAGAATGCTAGCAACCCAAAGCCAGCAAGGTAGCAACGCAAATGAAGCATAATAGAAATCTAGCAACAAAAAGCTAGACAACTAGCAACGGAAAGCTAGTAAATGAGCAACGAAAAGTTTTCAAGCTACAAACGCAAAGCTAGCAAGATTGCAAAGCAAAGCTAACAAGCTAGGAACGCATATTCATCAATCAAGCAAGCTAGCAACGCAAAGCTCTCAAGATAGAAAAGAAAATCTGGCAAGCTAGCATCGCAAAGCTGGCAAGATAGTAACGCATATTTAGCAAGCTAGCAACGTAAAACTAGCAAGCTTGCAACTCAAAGCTAGCAAGATAGCAAAGCAAAGTTAGCAAGCTAGAAACCTAAAACTAGCAAGTTAATGTCAATCCTTGCAAGCTAGCAACCCAAAGCTACCAAGCTAGCAACGCAAATCTACCAAGCCAGCAACGCAAAGCTAGCATGTTTGCAACGCAAAGCTATCAAGGTAGCAACGCATATCGAGCAATCTAGCAAGCTAGCAACGCAAAGCTAGATAGTTAACATTGGAATGATAGCAAGGTAGCAACGCAAAGCTAGCAAACTAGTAAAGCAAAGCTAGCAAGCTAGCAACTTAATGCTAGAAAGCTAGCAACGGAAAGCTAGCAAGGAAGCAACGCAAAGCTAGCAAACTAGTAAAGCAAAGCTAGCAAGCTAGCAACCCAATGCTAGAAAGCTAGCAACGGAAAGCTAGCAAGGAAGCAAGGCAAAGCTAGCAATGTAGCCAAGCAAATCTAGCAAGCTAGCAGCGCAAATATGGCAAGCTAGCAACGCAAAGCTAGATAGTTAACATTGGAATGATAGCAAGGTAGCAACGCAAAGCTAGCAAACTAGTAAAGCAAAGCTAGCAAGCTAGCAACGCAAAGCTAGATAGTTAACATTGGAATGATAGCAAGGTAGCAACGCAAAGCTAGCAAACTAGTAAAGCAAAGCTAGCAAGCTAGCAACGCAAAGCTACCAAGCTAGCAACGCACAGCTAGAAAGATAGCAACGCAAATCTAGGAAGCAATAAAAGCAAAGAAAGCAAGCATGGAACGCAAAGCCAGCAAGGTAGCAACGCAAATCTAGCATGATAGCAATCTATCAACAGAAAGTTAGCAAACTAGAAACGGAAAGCTAGTAAGCTAGCAACGAAAAGTTTTCAAACTAAAAACGCAAAGCTAGCAAGATAGCAAAGAAAAGCTAACAAGCTAGCAACGCATATCCAGCAATTTGGCAAACTAGAAACGCAAAACTGGCAAGATAGAAACGAAATTCTGGCAAGCTAGCATCGCAAAGCTAACAAGCTAGCAACGCATATCCAGCAATCTGGCAAGGTAGAAACGGAAAGCTGGCAAGCTAGAAACGCAAAGATAGCAAGCTAGCAACCCAAAACTAGCAAGCTAGCAACTCAAAGCTAGCAAGCTAGCAACGCATAGTTAGCAAGCTAGAAACCCAAAAGTAGCAAGCTAGATCGAAATCCTTGCAATCTAGCAACCCAAAGCTACCAAGCTAGCAAAGCAAACTACCAAGCCAGCAACGCAATGCTAGCAAGATTTCAACGCAAAGCTATCAAGCTAGCAACGTATATCGAGCAATCTAGCTAGCTAGCAACGCACAGCTAGATAGATAGCAACGGAATGCTAGCAAGGTAGCAACGCAAAGCTAGCAAGATAGCAAAGCAAAGCTAGCAAATTAGCAACTCAATGCTAGAAATCTAGCAACTGAATACTAGCAAGGTAGCAACGCAAATCTAGCAAGGTAGGCACGCAAATTTAGCAAGCTAGCAACGCAAAGCTCGCAACGCAAAGCTGGCAAGCAAGCAACGCAAAGTTGGCAAGCCAGGAAAGCACACCTGACAAGATAGGAACGCAAAACTTGGAAGCTAGAAAAGCAAAATTAGCAAGTTTGCAACGCAAATCTTGCATGCTAGCAACGCAAACCTAGCAAGATTCCGTCACAAAGCTAGCAATCTAGCAAGCTAGCAACGCAAAGCTAGCAAGCTATTATCGCAATGCTGGCTAGCTATAAACGCAAAGCTGGCAAGCAAGCAACGCAAAGCTGGTAAGCTAGGAGCGCATATCCAGCAAGCAAGCAACGCAAAATAGCAAGCTAGCAACGCAAAGCTAGCAAGATAGCAACGCAAAGCTAGCAAGTTAGCAACGCAAGATAGCAACGTAGCAACGAAAAGCTAGCAAGAAAGATCAAAAGCTAGCAAAATAGCAACGAAAAATTCCAAGCTAGGAACGCAAAACGAGGAAGCTAGGAACGCAAACCTAGCAAGCTAGCAACGCAAAGCTAACAAAGTAGCAACGCAAAGCTAATTAGTTAGCAACGCAAAGCTAGCAAGCTAGCAAATGGAAGCTAGCAAGCTGGCAACGAAATTTAGCAAGATAGCAACGCAAAGCTAACAAGCTACAAACGCATTTCTAGCAATCTAGCAAGCTAGCAACGCAAAGATAGCAAGCTAGCAACGGAAAGTTGGCAAGCTAGCAACGCAAAACTTGCAAGCTAGCAACGAATATCTAGCAAGCTAGCAACGCAAAGATAGCAAGTTAGCAACTTAAAGCTAGCAAGCTAGCAACTCAAAGCTTGCAAGCTAACAACGAAAAGAGAGCAAGCAAACAACGCAAAGGTAGCAAGATAACAACGTAAAGCTATCAAGCTTGCAACGCAAATCTAGCAACTTAACAAGCTCAGCAACGCAAAGCTAGCAAGCTAGCAAAGCAAAGCTAGCAAGTTATCAACGCAAAGCTACTAAGCTAGCAACGCAAAGATAGCAAGTTAGCAACTTAAAGCTAGCAAGCTAGCAGCGGAAAGATAACAAGCTAGCAACGCAAAGATAGCAAGTTAGCAACTTAAAGCTAGCAAGCTAGCAGCGGAAAGATAACAAGCTAGCAACGCAAAGATAGCAAGTTAGCAACTTAAAGCTAGCAAGCTAGCAGCGGAAAGATAACAAGCTAGCAACGCAAAGATAGCAAGTTAGCAACTTAAAGCTAGCAAGCTAGCAAAGCAAAGCTTGCAAGTTAGCAACGGAAACCTGGCAAGCTAGCATCGCAAAGCTAGAAAGGTAGCAACTTATATCTAGTAAGCTAGCAAGCTAGCAGCGGAAAGATAACAAGCTAGCAACGCAAAACTAGCAAGGTTGCAACGCAAAAAAACATGCTAACAAGCTAGCAACGGAAAGCTAGAAAACTAGCAACGGAAAATAGCAAACTAGCAACGCAAAGATAGCAAGCTGGCAACGCAAATCTAAGAAGCTAGATCGCAATACTTGCAAGCTAGCAACGCAAATATACCAAGCTAGAATCGCATAAATAGCAAGCTAGCAACGCAAAGCAAGCAAGCAACTAAAGCTAGGAAGCTAGCTAAGTAAGCTGGTGTGCTAGAAACGCATAACTGGCAAGATAGCAAACCAAAGCTAGCAAACTAGCAACGAAAAATTTCAAGCTACAAACGCATAGTTAGCAATACAGCAACGCAAAACTAACAAGCTAGCAATGAATATCTAGCAATCTAGCAAGCTAGTAAGCAACCAATGCAAAGCTGGCAAGATAGAAACGAAAATCTGGGAAGCTAGCATCCCAAAGCTGGCAAGCTAGCAACGCAAATCTAGCAAGTTAGCAAGGCAAAAATATTAAGCTAGCAAGCTAGCAACGCAAAGTTAGCTAGCCAAAAACGCCAAGTTAGAATGGTAGCAAAAGCAAACCTATCAAGCTGACAAAGCAAAGCCAGCAAGCTAGCAACGCAAGGCTACAAAGCTAGCAACGCACAGCTAGCAAAATAGAAACGCAAATGTAGCAAGCAAGAAAATCAAACAAGCAAGGAACGCAAAGCTAGCAAGATAGCAACGCAAGCTAGCAAAATAGCAACGCAAAGCTATCAAGCTAGGAACGCATATCGAGCAATCTAGGAAGCTAGCAACGAAAAGCTAGCTAGATAGCAACGCTAAGCTAACAATGTAGCAAACGCAAACCTATCAAGCTGGCAACGGAAAGCTAGCAAGCTAGCAACGTAAGGCTACCAAGCTAGCAACGCAAAACTATCAAACTAGCAACGCGAAGCTAAAAAGCAAAAAACCGCAATGAAAGCAAGCAAGGAAGGCAAAACTAGGCAGCTAGCAACGCAAAGCTAACAAGCTAGCAAGTCAAAGCTTGCAAGCTACCAACGGAAAGCTAGCAAGCTAGCAACGGAAAGCTAGCAAGCTAGAACGAAAAGCTAGCAAGCTGGCAACGCAAAGCTGGTAAGCTAGCAACGCATATCTAGCAAGCTAGCAACGCAAAGATAGCAAGTGAGCAACGCAAAGCTGGCAAGCTAGCAACGCAAAGCTACCAAGCTTGCAAAGAAAAGCTAGCAAGCTAGCAACGCTAAGCCAGCAAGATAGCAACGAAAGCTAGCAGGCTAGCAAAGCAATGCTAGCAAGCATGCAACGCCAAGTGCACCCTCCAGGGGGGAGGTGTCCGTTACGCCAGCTCACTGGGAAGCCGGGATCTCTCCCTAGTCTGATAGTTTGGTCTCCCCACTGTTACAATGAATTTCACAAGCAGTCCCAGAGACAATAAAACCTTTATTACAAAAGAAAGTTCAGAACAACAAAAAAACAAACAAGGAATACACACAAGAGACTAGAATATTACAGAGTACAACAGACTGCTTGACCAACTCAATCCAGACATCAGCACGTCTGATTACGCTTACGTAGCCACAGGACAGCCATGTTACGGCGCACTTACAATTCTGCTCAAAGCTCAATATGAACAATCCTTCTACCATTACAAGAAACCACACACGTGGCTTGGATTTCTCTGATTTCACATGGACAGCCAGATCATGAAATATACTCGTAATTCACTTGAAAATCAGTACAGACAATTACCTTGAAAAACCAGTACAGACTATTACGTTACAATTCCTGAAGGGAAAGAATCACAATGAGCCAGACACGTGGCTTGGATTTCTCTGATTTCACATGGACAGCCAGATCATGAAATATACTCGTAATTCACTTGAAAATCAGTACAGACAATTACCTTGAAAAACCAGTACAGACTATTACGTTACAATTCCTGAAGGGAAAGAATCACAATGAGCCAGACACGTGGCTTGGATTTCTCTGATTTCACATGGACAGCCAGATCATGAAATATACTCGTAATTCACTTGAAAATCAGTACAGACAATTACCTTGAAAAACCAGTACAGACTATTACGTTACAATTCCTGAAGGGAAAGAATCACAATGAGCCAGACACGTGGCTTGGATTTCTCTGATTTCACATGGACAGCCAGATCATGAAATATACTCGTAATTCACTTGAAAATCAGTACAGACAATTACCTTGAAAAACCAGTACAGACTATTACGTTACAATTCCTGAAGGGAAAGAATCACAATGAGCCAGACACGTGGCTTGGATTTCTCTGATTTCACATGGACAGCCAGATCATGAAATATACTCGTAATTCACTTGAAAATCAGTACAGACAATTACCTTGAAAAACCAGTACAGACTATTACGTTACAATTCCTGAAGGGAAAGAATCACAATGAGCCAGACACGTGGCTTGGATTTCTCTGATTTCACATGGACAGCCAGATCATGAAATATACTCGTAATTCACTTGAAAATCAGTACAGACAATTACCTTGAAAAACCAGTACAGACTATTACGTTACAATTCCTGAAGGGAAAGAATCACAATGAGCCAGACACGTGGCTTGGATTTCTCTGATTTCACATGGACAGCCAGATCATGAAATATACTCGTAATTCACTTGAAAATCAGTACAGACAATTACCTTGAAAAACCAGTACAGACTATTACGTTACAATTCCTGAAGGGAAAGAATCACAATGAGCCAGACACGTGGCTTGGATTTCTCTGATTTCACATGGACAGCCAGATCATGAAATATACTCGTAATTCACTTGAAAATCAGTACAGACAATTACCTTGAAAAACCAGTACAGACTATTACGTTACAATTCCTGAAGGGAAAGAATCACAATGAGCCAGACACGTGGCTTGGATTTCTCTGATTTCACATGGACAGCCAGATCATGAAATATACTCGTAATTCACTTGAAAATCAGTACAGACAATTACCTTGAAAAACCAGTACAGACTATTACGTTACAATTCCTGAAGGGAAAGAATCACAATGAGCCAGACACGTGGCTTGGATTTCTCTGATTTCACATGGACAGCCAGATCATGAAATATACTCGTAATTCACTTGAAAATCAGTACAGACAATTACCTTGAAAAACCAGTACAGACTATTACGTTACAATTCCTGAAGGGAAAGAATCACAATGAGCCAGACACGTGGCTTGGATTTCTCTGATTTCACATGGACAGCCAGATCATGAAATATACTCGTAATTCACTTGAAAATCAGTACAGACAATTACCTTGAAAAACCAGTACAGACTATTACGTTACAATTCCTGAAGGGAAAGAATCACAATGAGCCAGACACGTGGCTTGGATTTCTCTGATTTCACATGGACAGCCAGATCATGAAATATACTCGTAATTCACTTGAAAATCAGTACAGACAATTACCTTGAAAAACCAGTACAGACTATTACGTTACAATTCCTGAAGGGAAAGAATCACAATGAGCCAGACACGTGGCTTGGATTTCTCTGATTTCACATGGACAGCCAGATCATGAAATATACTCGTAATTCACTTGAAAATCAGTACAGACAATTACCTTGAAAAACCAGTACAGACTATTACGTTACAATTCCTGAAGGGAAAGAATCACAATGAGCCAGACACGTGGCTTGGATTTCTCTGATTTCACATGGACAGCCAGATCATGAAATATACTCGTAATTCACTTGAAAATCAGTACAGACAATTACCTTGAAAAACCAGTACAGACTATTACGTTACAATTCCTGAAGGGAAAGAATCACAATGAGCCAGACACGTGGCTTGGATTTCTCTGATTTCACATGGACAGCCAGATCATGAAATATACTCGTAATTCACTGGAAACATCAGTACAGACAATTACGTTATAATTCTAAAAGGAAACACGTAATGCTCAATCCAAACAAAAAAAAAAAGCGACCACGCTAATGCCTACGCTTCTCCTTCCTGGGAGCAAGCAGGAATGCAATTCCAGATACTTCCAGCTCCAGTAACTCAAAGAAAAAAACTCACAAGGCTAACACAGGCTTACCTGGTGGGGAAGGCCCTCCCTGCCTGGAGTCTACCAGCCAAACCATCAAGAAGAATTTATTCCAGCGCTGTCCGAAAAAGAATTTAGCTGCGGGAAAACACGTCCGCACTCGACGACTCCAAGCAGGAAGAGGGCTCCCATCAGTCGAACAGTCAAGGACATAGGGCACAAGGATGACGTAAGCACGCCACGGATTATAGAATAAACAGGTGAAGAGTGGGAGGAGCCGCTGCTGCCATCTAGAAGAGGGGACCTCTATGCAGTGAGCCGAAAAGATCGGCTCACAAGCTAGCAAGGTAGAAACGCAAAGCTAGCAAGATAGTCACGGAAATCTAGAAAGATAGCAACGCAAAGCTTTAAAGCTAGCACCGCAAACTGGCAAGCTAGGAACGCAAAACTGGAAAGCTACCAACGCAAAGCTGGCAAGCTAGCAACGCAAAGCTAGCAAGCTAGCAAGCTAGAAACGGAAAGCTAGCAACGCAAAGATCGGAAAATAGCAAAGCAAAGCTGGCAAGTGAGCAAAGCAATGCTGGCAAGCTAGCAACGCAAACCAGACAAGCTATAAACGCACAGCTGACTTGCTAGCAACGCAAAGTATGCAAGCTAGAATCGCAAAGCTAGCAACATAGCAACGCTTATCTAGCAAGCTAGCAAGCTAGCAATGGAAAGTTTGCAAGCAACAAAGCTAAGCTAACAAGCTAGCAACACACAGCTAGCAAGCTAACAAAGCAAAGCAAGGATGCTTGCAAAGCAAAGATAGCAAATTAGCAACACAAAGCTTGCGAGCTAGAAACGCCAAGCTAGCAACCTAACAACGCAAATCAAGCTGGCTAGCAAGCAAGAAACGCAAAGCTAGAAATCTAGCAACGGAAAGTTACCAAGGTAGCAACGCAAAGCTAGCAAGCTAGCAACGCAAAGCTAGTAAGCTACAAACGCATATCTAGCAATCTAACAAGCTAGAAATGCAAAGATAGCAAGCAAGCAATTCAAAGCTAGCAAGCTAGAAACAAAAAGTTGGCAAGGTAGCAAAGCAAAGCTAGGAAGCTAGCAACGCAAAAATAGCAAGCTAGCAACGCAAAGCTAGCAAGCTAGCAACGCATATCTAGAAAGTTCGCAAGCTCGCAACGGTATCTAGCAAGCCAGCAACTCAAAGCTGGCAAGCTAACAACTCAAAGCTGGCAAGCAGGCAACGCATAACTAGCAAAGTTAGCAACGAAAATCTAGTAATTTAGCAAGCTAGGAACGGAAATCTAGCAAGCTAGCAACGCAAAGCTACATGGTAGCATCGCAAATCTAGCATGCCTGCAAGATAGCAAAGGAACGGTAGCAAACTAGGAACGGAAAGTTAGCAAGCTAGCAACGCAAAAATAGCAAGCTGGCAACGCAAAGATTGCAAGCTAGTTCGCAATTCTTGCAAGATAGCAACGCAAAATTAGCAAGGTAACAACGCAAATCTAGCAAGCTAGCAACGCAAAGCTAGCAAGCTATCAACGCCATGGTGGCAAGCTAGAAATGCATAGCTGGCAAGCTTGCAACGCAAAGATGGCAAGCTATCAACGAATATCTATCAAGCTAAAACGCAAAGATAGCAAGCTAGCAACGCGAAGCTAGCAAGCTTGAAT
>NW_019726351.1:0-396 GCF_002891405.2 Cryptotermes secundus
CTACAAACGCAAAGCTAGCAAGCTAGCAACGCAAAGCTAGTATCAGAGCAACGCAAAACTAGCAAGTTAGCAACGCATAGCTAGCAAGCTAGCAACGCAAAGCTAGCAAGTTAGCTACGCCAAGCTAGCAAGCTAGCAACGCAAAATTAGGAAGTTAGAAACGCAAAGATAACAACCTAGCAATGCAAAGTTAGCAAGCTAGAAAGGCAAAGCTAGCAAGCTAGCATCGAGAAAGCTAGCAAGCAGAAGACACAAAGCAAGCAAGCAAGGAAGCAAGCAAGCAAGTCATAGCTATTAAAATAGCAACGTAAATATTGCAACGCAAAACTAACAAGCTATCAACGCAAAGTCAGCAACTTAGCAACACAAAATTAGCAAGCTAGCAACGCAAACCTG
>NW_019726352.1:0-295 GCF_002891405.2 Cryptotermes secundus
AACGTATCACAACCCTATGGGCCTTCATGGCCTGTTACAGGGATAAAATTACTTTACTTACTTTACTCTTATATATATATAGACACACACACACACACACACACACACAGGGCTTGAGGTGAGGCGGGATGCGGCGCGATGGCATTCCGGTTCTTTCCTAAATGGCTTAAAAGCATCCCGTTACTTGTTTTGCAGTAAATGCAATGTACAATACCTTTTTTGTTGTTGTTGTTATCTGTTTGAAGGTTGCACAGGCTACTTCCCTGCGTCGTCTAACTAAATTTTGCTTTCGTGT
>NW_019726353.1:0-35794 GCF_002891405.2 Cryptotermes secundus
CTCAAACTGGTGCAACAGGTCATGACAGACTTCTATTCGATGAGTTTTTGGTCCTGTGTAAGCATCTGCAGGACCAACCTGGAACAAACTTTGCGATAATCCAGCTTCCCCAACATCGTTTCCAATGCATTACAGCTGATATTAAGCCACGCACACAGTTCCCTGTTCATTATCAGCCAATCTGTATGGATGAGCTGATCGAGATGATCATTGTGAGGAGTGGTAGCTGAGGAGGGACACCCAGGGCGTGACTTGTTGTGCACTTCACTTTCACCACTGTTGAAACACACTACCCAATGCCTCACTGTGCTGACATCCACTGTACCGTCTCTGTACACCTTTAGCAAGCGTTGATGGTTGTCAATGGGTGCAATTTGTTCGGCAATGAGAAATTCAGTAACACATCTCTGTTTTGTACACACTTCTATGTCAGACGCCATTTTGGTGGACTGCTCTGCTGTCACTATCTGTTGCACGACAACCAAACTAACAGTCCATTGGCAGGAAGATTCAACCTTTACTACAACACCACCAACATCCAGCTCAGACGTTACATATTAACACAAGAAAATAGGAGGCATTATATACGGAATGCCCTTTGTATTTTGAGTTTCCTTGATATGATAAGAGGCATGTGCTAATGACTGAGTGTAACAAAAATCTGTATAACATTTGCAGCATAAGTTACAATTATTTTACAGTACTACTCTTACTTCGTATGAAACATTGCATAACATATCACCATAAAACAATGATCCATGGCCGCCAACTTCACGATCAACAAATATACAGAATTCTTTATCAGCGTCTGTAAGGCTTGTGATGAATCATGTAAAGAGAATGAAGCAAACTTTTGAATTAAGGGAGAGGTAAACATGAAATATCTGAAAGTTACATAATCTTTGATCACCAAGTTATCAAACACCAAACAATGGAAATGTAAGAAGTGCCTCAACAAATTCAGGACAATTGACACACAAAGTTAATGCATCAATGGAAGACATCAGAAAGCCATGTGCTATCTTAATTTTTAAACATGCCTAATTTTAAATGTAAAAAACCTTTGCAGTTATTATAATTTGTATTACAATTTTTTTCTATGTTGTAATTCAAGAACAGATGCATTAAACATGAATACATCTTACAGCTCGTGACATCCAGAAATGGGAGTATGTTCCACTTGGTCCATTCCTTGGTAAGAATGTTGGAACATCCATTTCTCCCTGGGTGGTAACAATGGAGGCATTGACACCATTCATTGTTGATAACTACAAGCAGGATGTAACTCCATTCCCATATCTACAGCATGATGACACATATAACTTTGACATCAACCTACAGGTGGACATTAAACGTGAGCTTTTCCTTCCTTCCCTTGTGTCAGTAATTTCCCAGTTTCATACATAGATATGATTGCATAAAATAAAATTTAATCCAGTTTGGTCATGCAATATAACAAGCCTTTTATCAGTAGTATGAATGAGAACATGTTAGATGTAACAGTTCACTCTTTTGTTCTTGTTTGTTTTAGACATTTAAAGTTCCAAAATTGAAATATTTTCACCTTAGAACTCAATACAATTCGACTTATATACATATTAATCTTTTGCATCAGTGCTGTGAGTAATTTGTGAAAATACAGTAAATATTCTAATGTATGCAATGGGATCATTTTAAAGAAAAGCTTTCTACGTACAGACTTCACAAAAAAGGATGTACCTTAGATTCTTAATAAAATCTAAAGTTTGAGCATTTAATCTGAGTGCAGATAAGGTATTACTAAATGAAAATGTTAGCACTCATATGTAATTTCTAGACATCACGATTGCTTAGGAGGAGCTGGGATAGCTTGACCAGTATAATGGGCACTTATGGTTGTTCAATTCCTGGCAGAGAGAGAGAGATTTTTATCTTAATTGGCACATCCAGACTGGCTCTGGGGTCTACCCACCCTTGTAATTGGTACCAGGACTCTTCTGCCAAGGGTAAATTACTCAGGATGTGAAACTGACCGCTCATCTCAATCCAGTGTGAAGGTTAAGAATGTGTGGAGCTATACCTCCACACTCCCCATACAGCTTCATGACGTGCTTAATTAATTAGGCATGGTGATAAATTTACCTTTTGCCTTTGCTATGGTGACTTGGGATCTGGTAACTGTCAAACTTATAATTTTGGGAGCCAGGATAGCGTAGTTGGTATAGCGACTGGCTACGGGCTTGATGACCGAGGGTTGGAGTTCGAGTTCCAGTAGGGGCAATTTTCTCTCCATCGTCCAGACCGACTCTGGGGTTCACCTTTTATCCAATGGGTATCAGCGGCTCTTTCCCCAGGGGTAAAGCTAACCACTCACCTTCAACTAGTGCCAAGGTCAAGAAAATGTGGATCTATACACCCACTCCCAATATGTCTTCATGGTATAGTGCTTAACTAGTTAAGCACAGAAACACCTTTACCTTTCATAATCTGTTTCTAAATTCAGTTTGCATCTCACTTTCGCACTCCCAGTTTTGAACTTAGTTCTAGGTATTGTTTGAAGTACATCAATATTCATGAAGTTCTGGAATCCTGTAATTCCTTACTATCACTCATTTAATGATATACTTAGATGATATGGATAAATAAAATGTCATGGGAGGCACTGAATTTGATGTTGCAGCTGAGAACTCAGTTGAGAGCACAGTGTGTCGCTCCAACTTCAAGTACCTATACTGGACACCAAAACAGCAACTAGCCCATCACACCGTCACTGGATGTAACATTAACCCAGGGGACATGATGGCTTCTGGCACCATCAGTGGTGAGGTATGCCTTCTCACTGATTGCTCTAGCAGTAACTATACACATTCAAGTGTCATGATCACATGAAAAGATTTTTCTTTTACATAACCTCAAATCATATTTCTCAAAAAAATATGACTCATGCTACAAAATGCCCATATGTATAATCAGGTTTTTGAAACACGTGATACATAAAATTTTACTAGTCTGTTTCCTTTGTGCTAGACTTCTGCAACTGAAAATACAAAAACATTTGCCTCCTTTCATTAGATGATAAAAAAGTACTTCTTTTAACCAGCCATGGAAAGTCAGCAGACCTGTTCCTTGTAATTACAGTATCTTATCATCCTCACATTGCAGCATGAAACATATGCTGCCATGGATTCTTCTTGGTGTGGATTATGCATATCTTCCTGTCATCTGCCTCTTCTCTTGTGTCTGTAAATATTAGTGGTCTGTTTTGTGACTGTGCTTTATATATTTTGATACCATTGCACCCATTTCAACCAAATTTGGAATGATTGTAGAGAACCTCCTTGGGGAGGTTTCAGACACTTGAAAACATGCACGACATCAAGTACAAGCCAGCTTATTTCCCCGCTACTTCCTCTGTAGGAGGTATTTGGGATCATGCCAATGGGATCGCTGCTAGTATATGGGAGAAAACTCTGAGTGTCTACCATTACAGGGATAAAGTAAGTAAAGCTACCCTGTACCAGACTGTGAAGGCCCATAGGGTTGTGAGATGTTGAGGGTCCCACATTATCTAGACAATCGGCTCAAAGATGGCGGTAAGGTTGTCAGCCTTACGCGCCAGCCACGCTTTACTCCCAAGGAAAATTATTCAATTAATTCCTGGTACTCATTTCTGTTAGAGGCTGAGTCAACCCCAGGGCCATAGCTTGGCTGGAAGGATTAGAGCAATTGAAAAAATCCAATGACCTCATCAGGACTTGAACCCGTGACCTTCTGGCTAGTAAGCATAGACCCTCAATGGATATCAGAGAAAATCCAGAACATCTACTTGTGTTAGGATACAGGGGAAACCCAGATTATCTTCTGCTATTGCTAGGATAGCTAGGGTAGATAGTACTCGAATGGTTAAATGTATGGTTCAAAGTACATTATTATGATGACATTACACGAGAACTTCATTGTTTCAGACTATTGAGTCATATGGCTCAATGCTTGAGCTCTGCTGGAAAGGCACCAAACCCATTCGACTCAAGGATGGAAAAACTCGCAAGTTCCTGGAGGACAACGATGAAGTTATCATTACAGGTAAAAGTGTTACATGGAAGTTTTGGCTGTGCCATAGCTCAAGCAGTTAGTCGCTGGATTCCCACTGTGGTGGCCCGGGTTTGATCCCGGGTCTGGTCAAGTGGGATTTGTGGTGGACAAAGTGGCGCTGGGGCAGGTTTTCTCTGAGTACTTCAGTTTCCCCTGCCAATCTTCATTCCACAATTACTTCACAATCACCCTCATCTATCATCTGGGAACAACAGGCCAGAAGTGGCCGCAGTACAAGGGACTTAGTCCCACCCCACTAGCGATAAGAAAAAAATACATGGAAGTTTTATGTTCTTGCTGAAAGAGTCATAGCCTTCACAAAGAAATAGATGAATACTTGTATGGTTAATAGTTTACACAGCAGCTGTCATGTACTGCACAGTATTCTGTATTCTGGTTATCTAAAAGAATGACTTTAAAGCTCATATTATAAAAATAAATTAAAATTATGTTAAGGTTACAGATAAATATAGCTGGGTTTAATGTGGCCTCAGTTATAATTTTTTATCGGTATAAACATAATTTACTTTATTCATGTGTCAGTGTTATGTACATATGATAATAACCATAATGTGGTATGCAGCATGAAGTCTAGACTAGTCAATAACAATATTTTCAAGATTTGACTAGTATTCTTTCTTAGCATACCAGAAATTGAAAAAATAAAATTCACACAGATGGAAATAACTTATTTGAATAGTAATGTTCAAGGCATCAGACCTTTCCAAAACAATTCTAGGTTCAAATTGTGTACCTGTAAAAGTATGGATGCGTTCTCTGTCATATTAACCTCTACAAGCTTGTGTCATAGTTTCTGTTGATTCTGGCAGAAAGCATTGAAAGATCAAAGAGGAAAGTATGAGATAAATATTATTTTCCTCCCTCCACCAGGTTACTGCCAAGGTGATGACTTTCGTATAGGGTTTGGCTCCTGCACAGGGAAGATACTGCCAGCATTACAGCTATACTGAAGAGTGACCACTTTGCATTATAACAGGCTATGAAGATTGCTTGATCCTACCTTTTTGATGTGAGTGTTACATACATACATACATACATATACATTTGCGTTTCAGATTATTCACAAATGTGCACAGGCACAGAATATAAAACATGTCAACAAGCCAACAAGACATTGGAAGCATGTACATTCACAAACAAAATCACTAGCATATATAATCCATACTTGTCAAAAAAAAACACATAAAATTGTTAAAAGGAAATACAGATTGCAGCAAATACACATACAATAGTTAAAAAGCAATACAAATTGCAACAAGTACNTTTACTAATCATCCTACAGTATTCAGGATATAAGAACAAATTTTGCAATCAATACGTGGCACATTTTCTTCTTTTTCCCAATTTAATTTTTTTTTAATTAAGGGAAAGGAGCAAATCCCTCCTGAAGCCCATGCAGTGGTGGATATTTTGGAGTGATATAGTATGGTTTGCTTGCGGACTGAAGTTGCAGAGTTTGTTTGGTCATGTATTGCTGGGTCCAGTGCAATAATCATTTCTCTTGATGAGCATGATATAACCTGGTTCTCTTGTCATATACTGGATTTATATTACATATGTGTATTCTTCGTGTTCACTTTTTGTGCGGTGTTCCGAAATATAAATATTTTTGTTGTATTGTTACATGGGTATTGTATTGTATCCGTAGACTAAGGGAATAAGTAGACGGATTCGGACGGATTTGGTCGAGCGGATAATGGGAAAATCCGTTGCTGGTGAGATGAGAACTGCTACAAATGAAAACTTAATACAAGGTAGTTTAATAAATGCAATAAACTGTTACAGCAGGAGTGCGTAAGGCCCTTCGCACAAGGCCGACTTTCTACTGAATGACAGAGTTTCGTCTGACACAGATTCCACGTCGTATCAATTCAGTATGAAGAGTAATTTTCGTTGTTTGGAAATACAGTATTTATACAATCTGATTAGGAGGACTTTGTATGAAGGAAGATTCCATTGCTGCTGTACTTGTTTTGTACATATGATCTGTTTGGGTATTTTCCACACTCATCTCGGGCCTTTACCAATGCAATCCAGTTCATGGTTAAGAATGGAAAGTTTTGAGGGTTTATACGTCAATTGTTTCCCTCAATTTCTTAATACAAAACAAGATAAATCTGGAAACATCTACAAATAGCCTTGGTGAAAGTCTGAGTTACAGCATCTCGTTTGTACAGTTTCATCCAATTATTTCTGGTACATTCTTACAAGTTCTAACTTATTTACTAATTATTTCATATGACAATTACTTTCATTATTAAAATTTTTATTCATGACACCTCCATATGTAGCACTACTATACCTCCATATACAACAATTGTAATAATGGTTGTGGTTAATTAGCTGACCTCCTTACCTTGTTCCAGGCTGGTGTTGCGTTCTGTGTTTGCTTCTGTAGGATGGATGTTATGGGTGATTAGGTTTATATGGTTTTGTGATAATACACATAATGTGGATGTGTCTTTTGTTATTGTGTAATACAGTGATTATAAACTGGTGTGCCATGGGAGTTTGGGGGAAGGTTGAAAGGAAGCAAGAAAAAATTTTCGAAATCCATGATCAGCATGATTTATTAAAAAGCAAATGATTAGAATGTTAGTTATTTAACTTTTAAACACAAACTTGTTACTTGTTTTTAATGATAAAATCTCTCCTTAACAGGGGCGGCCCGCGTATAGGCACTGTGGAACTGCAGCACCCCCAATTTCCACTTGATATTATCAATAACATTTATATAATGAGCCCTTTTTTCTTTAATTCTTTCTTTATATTTGTACAATACAATATATAAAATCCTTAAGCATAATGTCAGTAGCCAAATCTTTGTATGGAACTGTGCATTTCACAGTTCCAGAGGCGAGGTGTTTGTTGACTGTGCGCATGCGCACATAGGAAGCTACACGCGGGGCTGCAAGGGTGAGGGAGCACTGCAGGAACGACAGTGCCAACCGGTGCCGACCCTGGCATGCTGATGGAAGGTATTTTTTTTACTCCGCGTGTGTTTTGCTTAAAAACCATGTACCATATTCTTGAATATGAGTTAATTTTAGAATTAGATTATTATCCTGCTTCCAGCTATTCTATCTGATTCATATTTTCGGTTCTTTTATTTAACAGAAAACTTAACCATGGCCTGCATCCCCGAGAAATAAGTTATGTGACTGTAAGTGAACTTCAACAGCTTAAGTTTTCACAACTGTCTCTCCTGTGAAAGTTACAGTTAAGAAAAGAGGTCGTTTAACACCTGATATTCTAATATCAGCCAGGCATAAGGAAGAACAAGAAATAATTAATTCTGAATGGTACAAACGGAAAAGTTGGCTTTGCGGCTGTGAAGTAAAAAATGCACTGTTTTGCTTTCCGTGTTTGCTGTTTGGGGGTGATGTAACGTGGACAAAAGATGGTTTTAGAAATATAAACAAAATTAAAGAAAAAACTGAAAAGCATGAGAAGTCAAAGAAGCATGTTGATAATGTAGTTTCACTGTCACTTTTAGGAACCGTTAAGTATTAAGGAGAAACTTAGTGAGGCATACAGACTTTCAATCAATGAGCATAATATAAAGGTTAAAAAGAATGGATTTCATTTTTAAATGAATAGATTAAGCTTGAACTGTAACAATTTAGGTTAAAGTAAAAAATGTTTGATTTTGTTCTTTCAGGATTTTATCAAGTTTATGAATAAATTTTCTTTTTATACATGTTTGTTTCCTTTTATACAATTTTAAAACAAAGGTTACAAATTTTCTGGAGCAGCCGCCACTGCTCCTTAACCCTTTCGTGACAATTGCCGCTTATATGCGGCTCGGCTGTTTTTTAAATGTCGCCGATTACCGCATATATGTGGCATCACACGCCCTCTAATTCTGACTTCCTTTGAAGAACGTGTGTTTTTTCTACCGAAAATTGAATTACGTAACATTGTACATGAAATGTAGCTGTAACTTTTGACATAAATACATGTACGGTCTTTGAAGCCTATGTTTGCTAAAATGTCTATACAACCCGTCCAGAGGAAATATATTCAGGCTGTGTCTAGAGCCGTGATTATTGTTCCTACACACGTACGTACTTAGATTAGCTTGGTGAAAACTGATACGGCACTTAGATAAGCGCATAGCTTTGACGGCTTTGACTGCAGAATGAATGGGGCTTTGTTCTGAGTGGTTCTGAGCTAGTAAACAAATAACATAGATGGCAGGAGCGTTTCACCGAGGTGTCATGGCGGCCATGCTGCCAACCAATAACATGAGAGTTTTATGACGTTCATGACGCTGCAGAGGATTGTCAGCGAGTATGGTTATTAAACTAATAGTCCGTATTGGTTATATGCTTCTGTCAGTTCTTGGCATTATAGCTTATAAATCCCATTTAGTACAGAATAACATATGATGTTCGTTATATCAGACGGTATCAACGGTATCAACTGCTTGTTCTTTTGGCGAAACGAAAGCAAATTATACTTCAATATGCAGAATACGGATGACACCAACATAGAGTGTACTCTATCGTTCCATTTCAGCCTTAAGAATATTGATTTTCCCCTAACATATTCAGCACTGTGCCGTTAATAAACAATGATGATAGTGATACAATAGAGGTTATGATTTACGTGACAATTCGGCTATGCTGCCTGAAGTTACGTAGTCTACCCGAATACATCTCGAACTGAATGGCCTAAACCAGTACATATTACTGATCTTACTGATGATAATATGTGAGTATAGACACAAACACGGACATTATAGTACAATCCAAAAATAAATGTGCCTAGAATTGTTGATGAAGCGAAGTTTATATGTGATTAAATCGAAATTTATAGTAGAGATGTAATAGCTGTTGGTAAAACGGCATTTGAAAGTGCCCAATTTTAAATATATGGCAACTGTAAACAGAAGTTCATACTGTAGTGTAAAATATATTCAGATGCAATGTCCATTAGTTTTAGTTACAAAAAATATTCGTTGTTGCGTCTGTTTAATAAAACGCAAAATTCTAAGATCAGTACTGTTTATTTTGTATATCTGTAAGACATGACCTCTTATACCGAAGAAAGAACATAAATTATGTGTCGCAAAAGAAAGTGATAAGAAAATTATTTGGACCTAAGAAAGAAAAAGTAAGTGGGGAAAGGATGACCTTACATTACAAGTTAAATGCAAAGGTGTTTAATGCTTAAATAAGCATTTTACTATGAAGATATATAGGTGTGGGTGAGTGTGCATGAGGAGCTCTGACTCCATGGTTGTATATTTGACATTGGATGGAGGTGAGTCACCAACTTCATGCCTCAGCCTACATTACCCACTGAGCTGGAGGCTGTATGGATATAGTGGGTTTGTACACAGTGGAACAGAGAAAAATAGTTTGGACCTGTCAGGAATTGAAAGCCTGGCTCCTTATAGAATTAGAAACTACTACATTATTTATTTCTCCTAGTATTGTGAGCCGCAATTCAAAACAAGAAGGTTATGATGGACTGAAGAAAGTAAACTTCCCAGTGCATCTAAGCAGTACACTTTGAAATCATGGGCATATGTGGAGGTGAATCTCTTAAACTTTGTAAGCAGAGATGAATGATTAGTTTCATACATAAGCCACTGACTACCTGAGAAAAACATTATATAAATTATTAGATCTGAGTTAAACTACACTGAGGATCATGCTGACAGGCTAGCTTTAATATTAGTGCAGTGTTGAACCTTCAGATTCTGCTAGCAGAGAGTTACACAGTTCCAAGTAGACTAACTTCCAAACTCCGTGGAGATGAGCCCTTCTTGCAAAGTTACCGGTTGTGCAGCTACTCAAGAATTTCCCAATAGTTTATGGAACCTGAAGGTTCATTACCATATTCACAAGAGTCCTCCACTGCTCCCTATCCTCAGCCAGATTAATCCAGTCCATACCACCCCATACTACTTCTCTAAGATCCATTTTAATATTATCCACCCACCTACATCTTAGTCTTCCTAGTGGGTTCTTTCCTTCTGGCTTTCCCACCAAAATCTTATATGCATTCCTATTCTCTGTCGTTCGTGCTAATTCCCTTCCACTCTCATCATCTCATGAATTCATCACTTTAATTATACTTGCTGAAGAGTACAACATCCTCATTATGCAGTGTTCTCCAACCTCCTATTACCATATCCCTCTTTGGTCCAGATTTTCTCCTCAGCATCCTGTTCTCAAACACCTTTAGTGTATGTTCCTCCCTTAATGTCAGAGACCAAGTTTCACACCAATACAGAACCACAGGCAAAATTACATTTTTGTGTATTCTAACTTTCATGTTTTTAGATAGCAGATGAGACAACAAAAGGTTCTGGACTGAATGGTAGCAAGCATTACCCAAATCCAGTCTCCTTAATTTCCTCCTGAATCATATTTTGATTTGTTAGTGTCGTTCAAAAATATTTTGACTGCACCACATTTTTTAAGGATTGGTTAGCTATCTTTATGTTACGATTTTGACCTGCATTCTGATGATGAGAGAGCAGCATATACTTAGTTTTTTTCTGCATGTACTTTCAGTCCAACTTCCTTACAAGCATCAATCAATGTTTCTGTGTTTTTCTTTATGGTATCTATTTTGTCTTCCAATAGATTCACATCATCAGCATAAGCAGCTGATGTGTCCCATTTAATTTCAGTCCCACCTCATTTTCCTGGGCTTTCCTAATGGCATATTCTAAAGGTAAGCTGAAAAACACTGGTGATAAATGTCTTCCCTATTTGGCATTGAAATCGCCTAATAACATTTTCATATGGTATTTAGGGAATTTAACAGATACAAGTTCTAGTTCATCGTAGAAGCTGTCCTTCAGATAATCAATTTTATCATCTGTTGGGGAATGAGGATTCAGAACAGTATCACACCAGTGACCTCTTAGTATTATGTATGACATCCTATGATTAACAAACTCTACCCTCTTAACTGCTGATACGATTCTCTTATGTACAAAAGACCTGTACCTAATTCATGTTTCTCATTCCCCTTTCCATAGAAAAATGTATATTTTCCTGCTGGTTCAGTGCCACCCTTGTCCCACATGACCACCTGAACTCCCACTAAATCTGACTTATATTTTGATATTTCTTTCACAACTGCCATGAACGAACCTGTCCTATACAGATTTCTTACATTCCACATACCAGAACTTATGCCCATTTTCCATAGCTTATGTCATTTAGCCAAAGAATTTGTCCAACTCTGAGGCCCTTTGTGACATTTTGTAAGAATCTTATTATTTATGGCAAAGTGTCGTTAGGCCCATGCTCAGACCCCCAACCTGGAGGACCACCCCTTGTCTGCTTTCCATGACTGCTTATTCAATATATTTGCAGCTGTCCTGGCAAATGAATATCCACATATTCTTTGTCTTACGGAGCATCGTTTACATGAAATGGAAATCAATAAGCTATGTTATAGTCCTTATACACTAGTAGCTAAGTACTGCAGAAGCAGCAGGACTTTGAAGCATGTGCTACAAAATTATGTTTAATGTTGAATATTTATTATATGATATCAATCTATAGATCCCTGTTGGGTAATTTCCCATATTTTATAAATGCTTTAGAACTGGTATTAAATATGCTTTATTCAGCTTCCACAAATATAATTCTCTGTGGGGACATAAACATTAATTATCTTGCCAAGAGTAACAATAAAACCCAACTAGATGCTCTTTTGGCTGCTTATAGCTTATTTAATATAGTCAATTTTCCCACAAGAATAGACAGTAAATCTTCTATGGCTATAGACGGTATTTTTATTGATAAGTATAAGTTAAATAATTATTCTATTATTCCGGTTGTGAATGGTCTATCTGACCATGATGCGCAGTTATTAATATTCAGTAATTTAAAAATTAATGATTCAAACCTTGGTTGTTATACTATACGCCAGATAAATAAAGATAGTATGGAAGACTTTAAGATAAACTTAAGCTATGAAACATGGGAGGAAGTCTTTTTAGAGGATGAGGTTGATAAATGATTTAATAGCTTCCTCAATAGATATTTACAAGTTTTAATATCTGTTTTCCTGTTAAAAAATTATTTTATAATTCTAATAATAAAGCGTGGTTAACAATCGGTATTAAAATTTCATGTCAGCATAAAAGAGACCTTTATATATTATGTAGGAATGTTAAAAGTCCTATACTGCATGCCTATTACAAGAAATATTGTAAAATATTAAGAGAAGTTATAAAAGCAGCCAAAAGAATCTCTTATAACAAATTGATTGCTAAATGTAATAATAAATCCAAAACTATGTGGGGCATAGTAAATAGCGTGACTGGAAAACGTAAAAATGCTTTTCACCCACCACAGTTAATTACTGGGGGAGAAAAATGTAAAGGCAGTCAAAATATAGCTGATGCTTTTAATTTATATTTTAATACTACAATGCATAAACAGCCGAGTAACGATATCACCTCAGAGCCATCACTAAATAAAGATAAGTTTTTTCATTATTTATCCTCATTATCTATAGGATCCATAAGTAACATTACAAATAAACCTGTAACTGGTAAAGAACTAAAAGATATTATTAAATCCCTTAAAAATAAAAATTCTTGTGGCTATGACGAGGTCTCAATGAAGGTAATGAAATCGAGTATGCCTTTCATAATATCGCCTCTTGTTTATATATGTAATAGGTCTTTGTCTACAGGCATATTCCCAGAACGGCTGAAATACTCACAAATACATCCGATATATAAAAAAGGCGAAAAGTCTGAAATATCAAATTATAGACCAATTTCCGTACTTACATCTTTTTTCCAAAATTTTTGAAAAAGTTATCTTCAATAGATTATATGCACATGTCCTTTTAAATAGTATTTTACCTGTTGAACAGTATGGATTTAGAAAAAATTTGTCTACTGAGACTGCCACTTTTAATTTAATTAATAATATATTACAGGCATTGAATGATAGAAAACTGGTTGGTGGTATTTTTTGTGATCTGACAAAGACATTTTATAGTGTGAATCATGAGGTTTTGTTGACCAAGTTGGATTTTTATGGTATACGAGGAATATTCTTTAAATTGATTACCTCATACCTGAATAATAGATACCAAAGAGTGGTAATAAAAGATAAAAAATCTAGACAATGTTTCTCTGATTGGAAAAGGATTAAGTTGGGTGTTCCGCAGGGATCGATCCTTGGACCGTTATTTTTTTTATTGTATATAAATAATTTACCAGCTATAATAAGTGACATATCGAAACCTACTTTATTCGCTGATGATATTAACTTAATATTAACTGCTCCTGATTATAGGCAGCTTAAAGAAAATTTTAATATTGTCTTTGGGAAGATAATGCATTGGTTTCAAGCTAATTTTTTGACCTTGAATGTTAATAAAGCACATTGTGTGTAAAAAATGAGTCAAACTGATAACTCCCCAATAAGGTATATAAATACTCAAATAAATAGTACCCATTGCACTGACTTTCTAGGAGTGACACCGGATTCGACGTTATCTTGGCAAGGACATATAAACAAAACGAGTAAGAAATTAAACTCTGCTTGTTTTGTTATTAGATCTGTTAAATCACTTCTAACAATTGATGATTTAAAAATTGTATATTATGCGTATGTTCATTCTATTATGACATATGGAATTGCCTTCTCGGGAAATGCTGTAAATAGTAAAACTATTTTTATAGTTCAAAAAAGAATTATAAGAATTATTATGAATGCAAATCCTAAAGCATCTTGTCAAGGATTTTTTAAACGTTTAAATATTCTGCCTTTTTATTCCCAATATACATTCTCTTTATTGCTATTGGTAGTGAAAAATATGCATCTGTTTGTGATTAATACTGAAATGTACACTATAAATACACGACAGAGTTGCAGCTTACACTTACCATCTGTAAAGCTGACCAAGTACAAAAAGGGCTGTGAGGGTGTGTATTATATGGGTATTGTAATATTTAATCATTTACCATGGAACATAAGAAAATTATCAACTGATGTTAAGAAATTTAGATTAGTCACTAAAAATTTCCTTTTAAGGGAATCTTTCTATTCAGTAGATGAATACCTGGAATTGTCTATAAATCTATAGTTAAGGTTTATTCTGAATGAAATTCATATTGGTGTAATTGTGATAACATGTACTTATGGGCATATTTTGTATCTGTACATCATTGTTGTGACTCGAAAATTGTTCATTTGTTGTATGTATGTATGTTGACAAAGTTGTGAGTTACAGCTGCTTTTATCATAATATTTTATCTATTTGTTATATTTTACTTTTCATTTTATATTTTATTTTAGTATATACGAGGGGGTACCCAAAAGAAACCGAACTTATTTTTTTTTAAACTTATTTATTAAAATTTTAAGCACAAACCTTCAATCCCCTTCAAAGTACTCTCCACTTGCACTAATACACTTGTCTAGTCTTTTATTCCATGTTTCAAAACATTGTCTAAATTCATCTTTTGAGATGCTTGACAGCGCCTCCATCGTTTTTTCCTTCACCTCAGCAACATCAGCAAAACGCTTTCCTTTCATGTCTCTTTTCATTTGAGGAAACAAAAAAAAAAAAGTCGCACGGGTCAAGGTCGGGTGAGGAACTGGGGTCATACCATTTTTGGTCAAGAATTGTCATACAGACAGGGCTGTGTGAGCAGGGGCATTGTCATGATGGAATCTGGCCACTTCCACTGCAATTTCTTCAATGGTCCGTCGTCGATCTTCGTTGATTTCACGAATTTTTTCAACATTTTCATGTGTTTGGGCCGTGGAAGGACGACCAGAACGAGGTTTGTCATCAATTGACATTTCACCATTTTTGAAACAGGAAAACCACTCAAACACTTGAGTTTTCCCTATAGTATCGTCCCTGTACGCCGTTTTTAACATTTCAAGAGTTTCTGTTCCACTTTTCCCGAGCAAAAAGCAGAATTTCACCGTCGCACGCTGTTCACAAAAATCAGCCATTGCAAAAACGATGATTACACAAAACAGTTGTCACTATAAACTCTGCCGAAACTAGTCCTTACCTTCTGAAGCAACGGTAGTCGGCTTATCGACTCACGAATGTTAGCTCTATGCACTCATAGCGGCAAAACACGGTACTACAAAAGCTCTGCCCACAAAAAAATTAGTTCTGTTTCTTTTGGGTACCCCATCATATATGAATGGACTGCTTCTATATCTGTGTTGACTGTCTTGCCTGTACGGATTGCTTGAGGTAATAATAAATCAAATCAAATCAAATCTAAAGTCCATCTCCTCCACCCACAACCTGAAGACCCGCCATGTCATGGTGTCAAGGAACCCACTTAACGTGGGTTACAAGTACACTCTAATAAAGCATTTATGTCTCAAAACAGAATAACAAGAAGTACAATGCATGTGTGTATTTGCTGTTGTTGTTCCAAAAGATGTGAAATATCTCATAATTAAAAATAAATCTTACAGAAATATGGTGTGAAGGTGAGAACTGGAATTGACTTGGTCTGAATAGGATCCAGTTGTGGGATTTTGTGAACATGGTCATGAACTTTTGAGGGCTTTAAAACCAGCTGAATGGCCATCAACTTTTTCAAAGGAGATTCTGTAATATGAAGCCATTTCTTAATTAGTTACAATTCCTTCAATCTTTTGTTTAGAGAGTGTGACTTGAAGTCCAGTTTTGCATGATGATGGGTGACGTGGTTGCTTTCTGGGATGTCCCACTCAGTGATGGAATTCATCACATTGAATTTGAGCATGGAACCACATCAGGGAAGAGAATAATCAGAGTGAATGGCAAGGTATTTCATTTCAAACTGTCATCAAATATCAGGCTTTGAACTAAATTTTAACAATACTGCTTGATGCTAAACTCTCTCTTAGTAGATGCAGCAGTTCACTGAACCTTCAAGTTGGGAATAACATTTCTGCCTTACTCCTTCCTTTATGCTTGATGTAGCTACTTTACAAAACTGCATGAACTGCTATTGTTATGTAGTGTCAAATGAGATGTTGCCATGATGAATTAGGAAGGCTCTGTAAGACAGCTGCTTTTGTCTAATGTTCGTATTCACTTCAAGAGAGAGGATGCAAATGCATTTTGTCAGTAAGAGTAGGCAGTTTCCAGCCAGGACTCAAAATAGGTACATCACAAATACAAGTCACATGTGTTCAGCTCCTCCATACCAAACACTGTGGAGTGCTGCATGCACCCATCATAAATTTCACCACTAATTGTCACTGAAATTGTCTTAGTACCCATTATGGTCTCACATAATGAATTGAGAGCTGTTTTTTTTTTTATAGGAGGTGGTGCATCGTGATTGGATGTTCAAGCTGGTTGGGGATGAGCTATTCAGTGTGGGCAGTGCCCGCTGTCTCATAAAGGTTGAACCTGTTGGAGGTTTCTCATACTCCTACTCCCTTGAGGTGAATGGAAAGAGTTATCAAAGATTTACTGAAATACAAAGTAAAGCAATAAAGACCTGGATTGTCCATGTCAGAAATGAGACATTTCGAGTTGTTCTGGGTAAGTGTACTGCATGCTACAGTGTCACCAAAACTATCTGATAGCTGATTCATTAATATTTTTATATGTTTATATCAAATGAAGAATGTATATTCAACTGTATCTGACTGCCAATCCATAAACTGTTCACCTGTGTCTTACTTACTTGCTTACTTACTTACTTACTCATGGAGCAGAGCCCTTCTGGAGGAGCTGCCAGTTCTACAGCTACTCAAGAATTTCTCAGCATTTTATGGAATTTGAAAGTTCATTACCATGTTCACAAGAGCCGTTCACTGGTCCCTATCCTGAGCCAGATCAATCCAATCCATACCATCCCAGCCTCTCTCTCTAAGATTGATTTTAATATTGTCCACCCACCTACACCTTGGTCTTCCAAGTGGTCTCTTTCCTTCTGGCTTACCCACCAATATCCTGTACGCATTCCTCGTCTCCCCCATTCATGTTACTTGCCCTGCCCACCTCATCCTCCTTGACTTTATCATTCTAATTATACTTGGAGAAGAGTACAAATTATGAAGCTCCTCATTATGCAGTTTTCTCCAACCTCCTCTCACTTCATCTCTCTTTGGTCCAAATATTCTCCTGAACACCCTGTTCTCAAACATCCTCAGTCTATGTTCCTCCCTTAATGTCAGAGACATAGTTTCACATCCATACAGAACCATAGGCAAAATTATAGTTTTGTATATTCTAATTTTTATGTTTTTGGACAGCAGANAGTTGAAAAGAAGTGGTGATAAAGCATCTCCTTGTTTTTGACCATTCTGGTTAGAAAATTTATCAGACAAATGTTTACCTATATGGACTTTACTATACATTTTGTTTAAACACATTTTAATCAACCTAACTAGTTTCAGGAGTATCCCGAACTCTATCATTACAGTGCACAAAACTTCCCTCCTAACAGAATCATAGGCTTTCTTGAAGTCTACAAATAGCTGATGTACTGTCTCATGGTACTCCCATTTTTTCTCCAGTATCTGAAGAATGCAAAAGATCTGATCTGTAGTTGATCTGTTATGTCGAAACCCACACTGATGATCCCAATAATTTCATCTATATATGGCCTTAACCTTGAGAGAAGAATATTGGATAAAATTTTGTATGAAGTTGATAGCAGTGATATCCCCTGATAATTACTACTACAGTCAGTTTTATCACCCTTCTTGTGAACTGGTACAATAATAGACTCCTTTCACTGATCAGGCAATTTTTCCTTATGCCAAATAGAAGTAATTAGATTGTGGATCTTAGAACGTAATATTTCGCCTCCTGCTTGAATAAGTTCTGATGGAATTTGATCACTACCTGGTGATTTATACCGTTTCGATTTTGCAATAGCACTTTCAACCTCAAAAGGGCTAGGATCAGATATTAACGGCTCAGCGGTATGGATTTCTGTCTGAATAACATCACTGACCCTATGTACATTTATTAACTGAGAGAAGTAGTTCCTCCACCTATTCAAAATGTTGTGGGAATCTGCAAGCAGATCACCATTCTTATCCTTCACTAAGTTACTGCTAGGTTGGTAACCCCTCATGAAGTCATTTATTCCTCTGTACAGGTCTCTAACTATATGAAAACAGGTTTGAATCCTGATGAGGTAATTGAATTTTTCAGTTGATGTAAGACTTCCATTTGCACTATGGCCTTGGGATCAGCTCAGCCTCTAACAGAAATGAATGCCAGGAATCTTCCTGGGGGTAAATGGCAGCTGTTAGGTATTGCTGACAACCTCACTGCCATCTGTCAGCTGACTATCTAGAAAATGTGGGAGCCTTGTCATCTCACAATCCTTTGGGCCTCCGTGGCCTGTTACAGGGATTGTTTTCTTTTTACCTTTCTAGCATTTTATGCTTACAATGTGTTTTGTCTTTGGTTTCAGAAAAAGATACATTAGATGTGTGGGCCAATGGAAAGAAACTTGAAGTAATGGTGAGTGTTTTGCTTTTCTCTTCACTGTTATATTTTACAATATAACAGTAATTGGAGATATTAAGTAAAAGTAAAGAAAAAGGCAAAGCTGTCCTTGTACTTAATGAATTAAGCACCACAACATGAAGATGTATGAGGGAATGGAGATATAGCTCCTCCATTCTTGACCTCAGCACTAGATGGAGATATTAGACAGTGGAGAAATGAACAACTACAGCAAACAGAAATAATACCTAATATTCCAGTAATTAACTCTTTCACATATTTAATATTGAATCATCTAAAGACATAATGCATTCTCTGTAACATTGTTTGGAATCTTTTGTTTTCATGTCTCCTGTCTAAAAATGTAAAGATTAAAATATACAAAACTGTAATTTTATGCTTTGTTTTTTAAGAATATGAAACATGTTTTCGCATATTCATGGAAGGGCATAGATTGGTGATGTTTGAGACTAGGGTGCTGGGGAGAATATTTTGATCTAAAGAGAGAGAGGATGGGATGGGATGGATTGATCTGGCTCAGGATAGGGACCAATGGAGAGCTCTTGTGAACATGGTAATCAACCTTTGGATTCCATAAAATGCTAGGAAATTCTTGAGAAGGGCTCAACTCCGTAAGTAAGTAAGTAAGTAAGTAAGTAAGAGGCAGTAACAGAAGACTGAGATCATATAATGAGCAGCTTCACCAAATATTGCAATAACCAAATGAGCTGGGTGGGGCATATTTATTTTGTGAGAAATGCATGCACAAGAGTTGATCAAAAACCTGAAGGAAATAGATCATAGAAAAAGAGGTTGTGAGCTAGTTAGTTTTTAACAACGCTGTCAATATCGAGATTATGTGACATCAGTGATAAGATAATGAATTAATGTGGCGCAGTTGGTGACATGAGAACTGGGGGAAACCAAAGAACTTCCAGAAAACCTGCCCTAGTGCCATTTTGTACACTAAAAATCCCAAACTGCCTGATTAGGGATTGAACTCTAGTCATGGTGGTGGGAAACTGTCATATGACCACCTGAGCTGTGGCACAGCCAGAAATGAGGCGTGATAAAGTAAACTGAACATATCTAGTGAAGGAAACGGAGCAGTGGCCAACTCTTGTAAGAACAGTAATGAACTTTGTGGTTCAATAAAGGGTATGGAATAGCGGCCTCCATAGTCTAGGGATAACGTTCCCACCTCATGACTCAAGGTACGCGGGTTCAAACCCGGCGGAGGTCGTGGAATTTTTAAGGGCGGAAAAATTCGGGGAACATGTCCTCCGGGAGGGGCTTTAAGCCGTGGGTCCCGTGTCGTAGATTTACCGCACGTAAAAGAACCTCATGCCTCTAGGAGGCCTCTGAGCTAAATTAGGGCAAAAAGTTTCCCGCCCAAATAGTTTCCAATGCCTCCAATAGATGGGGAAGTATTAGGTACCACTGCCAGAGGAGGGACTAACTCGCTGACAGAAAGGGACTAACTATTAGATACCACTGCCAAGTAGAGGGTAGAAACCTCGCTGGCAGAAAGGGGCTGATAGCGAGCACCAGTATATGTAGGGGATGGAGATGGTAGAAATTAAAAGGGGGATGTACAATAGACTCAGTCATGGTGCATGGGGAAACCCACCCCCTCAATACTGAATCACTGAAGGGTATGGAATTCCTTGGCTAGCTGTATGACTGTTAGCTTCTTTAAGAAGGAAGCAGTCAGTTATAATACTTAAGGCTTAAGGGGAGAAGAAGTATGTTTCATTTACTGATACAGTCAAAATTGGGTATGCTGTGGTTGTTGTTGATGGCCTCCTCCACCTCCCTTCCTCATCTTCCCACTGATGATTCCAGGTTCATGTGGGTTGTCTGTTTACAGTGTTAATACTAATAATGTTCATCTTTATGAAGCTTAGATATTGCTTTTGTTTAGTCTTTCAGACATATTTTCTGGGTTGATTTTTTAAGTTCTGTGTTTAGTTGTAATGGGCTGTATTGTATTGTATTTTATTTTCATCCATTTTGCTACATAGTAACACTTGTGTGTATAAACATGTAAGAATATGGACTTTATAAGCTTCTGACCACATAACAGGAATATTTACCAAAATATTAGGGTACCTAATATGTATGTGTATGCAAAAGTAATCTTAATATTCCAATAATGTATTATTTTGCATATTTAAAATTGGATCATGGATGCTGACAGGAGGGGGCAACCCAGGAAACCCATCATCTGCCCCTCCCCCATCAATCCTGGGTTTTTGAAGGAGGAAAACAAACAAGTAACAGTAATACTAAAAATTAAAAGTATATTTTTAAAAGATATTCTTCTGCCCAGAATACTCTAGACCAGTGGTTCTCAAACTTTTTACCTCTGAGCCTCCCCTGACAAGAGAAAATACTCTCAGGCCCCCAGCCTGTTCTTTTTTTTTTTATCAAAATAGAAGTCATGATATGTTTGACGTTTTATTCAGTTTATTTTGTGTTTTTCTACATACTATTTAGCAGTATTTTTACTCAAAATTAAAGTATCACAATATTAGGCCTACAATAAACAGTAGTTTTAACACTGGCAATTAACCAAAATATGTATTGAAATGAAACGATATTTAACTAACAAGTATTTAATTTTTTTCTGCGAAGAAAATCAAACATTTAAATGTCAAAGTTCAGTGTGATGGATGGGCCTGCTTTTGAGAACAAAGTTTATCAAAACGTGGTGTAACATCAGAAATGGCCACTCTAACTTCTTTAGCAATATTTAGCCTTGAACGATACTTTGACTTTATAGCTGCCAAAGCAGAAAAGCCTGTCTCGCATAAGTAAGTTGTTGTGAAAGGAATCAGGATCTTCAATGCTTTTTGGCTCAAAGTTGGGAATTCCGTGCCAATATGTATCCAGAACTCCAACAAAGACAATTCCTTAAATTTACTTTTTAATGAAGTATCGCTAGTGAGAACGATGAGTTGTTCTTGCTCATTTACGTTCAGAGATGATGGCTCAGGAGTATTTTCGAACGGATTTGTAATCCAATTAAATTCCTCAAAATCATTGCAAAAGTATTTCTCAAAATGAACTTTCAAAATTATGAGATGATCAAGTAGGCAGCTTTTTATGTCCATTGGAAGCACTGGATTATCAGTGTCTTGTACCATTGACACCAGAGTAGGGAACATGTCTAGCATGTCACTTTCCATACTGTTTCTCCAGAGCTCTAATTTTCTCATGAATGCCTTCACTTTGTCATTCCAAGAAAGTGCAGTTGCCTCATTCCCTTGAAATGAAATGTTGAGGATATTTAGTTTCTCAAATATATCTGTGAGGTAAGCCATTTTCAATAAAAAAATCCTTCTTGCTGAAACTGTCTGCCAGTGAGTGATTTTCCCCATTTAAAAAACAACACCTCATGCCTCAGCTCAAACATTCTCTTTAATACCTTGCCTCTTGAAAGCCATCGGAGCATCACTAAAAAACAACAGAGCAATGTGTTCAGCACCCATTTCCTCACACAGCATTTTAAAAAGTCTAGACTTCAGAGGATTTGTCTTGCTAACATTGGTGGCTTTTACAACCGTCTGCAGCGCTTTGTGAAGGGGTGGGCTGAGTTCTTTAGCTGCCAGAGATTCCCAATGTATCATACAGTGAGTCCATACTGCTTCAGGAGCAGCAGCTTTAATTTTTGCTTGTAATCCAGCATGGACTCCAGATATTGAACGAGCTCCATCTGTACATAAGAACACAACATCAAACGAGCATACCCGTCGATCACCATTGAGTTTGGCGACAAACTGCTTGCTCCCTGCCCAATAGGAGCCAATGAGACGACATAAGTCGCTGCTTTCAGCTGTGCGTGTACAGTGCCGCCTGGAAGAAGATGTGGCTGCTGCTGAACTATCAACACTGTCTCTGGCATACGCGTTTCACAATTGCCAGTAAAGAGAATAATTATTAGTTATTTTGAAATTCATGATAATTAAAGCCGGTACTCATCAAACGTTTTTCTATATATATTTTTATTTTTTGTTACTTTTCTAATTGATTTAGGGCAGTTTTAATTTTTATCTGTAGGAAAGTATGCTGCACCCCCCTTCAAGCCCTTCGCCCCCCCTGTGGGTCGCGCCCCACAGTTTGAGAACCACTATTCTAGCCCAGTCTCTAAAGTTGCCTCAGATGGCTTAAACATAAGTTGGTAAAATGTTTATGCTCAACACACACACACAGTTCCTTTTCTTTTAAATTTCAAGCTTATTTACTTGTTACTGAAATTTGAGTCCTGAGAAATGTTATTGACTAGTCTTTTAAGTTTTACAATTTCTGTTGCTGATTCTCAGAGCTTGACTCTCAGTGAATAAGTTTTGTGTTATTTTATTTCCTATTGTTTATGGGAATGGAGGAATGAAATTCAGTATAAAATTCTTCACTACTCTTTTATGATTGGCAACAAGTGGCAATAACATTTCAGATTTGTACTAAAGGCATGTAAAATTATGTTAGTAGTACCAGTATATTTCCTTCAGAAATTTGAAATACTATATATTTATGTAAAATGCTTTTAACCCTTTGAAGTATAAAATTAATTTAAATAACATACATATTCCATTCCTACCTCACTGAAAATAGACTGCATCCCAATTAGAAAAAAAAGATGGTTAATTCTGTGTAGGGAAATAATAATAATTTTTTATTCTGAGAATCATAATAGACACAAAATACACTCTGTGGACAGTATGAAGAGTCTTTGAATGTTAAAGCAGATGGTACATGCTCTGCTTTAATGGAGTGACACTTCTTTATACAGTGTGCGTTCTATTATTAAAACATAATTTATATTACATGATCTGTTGGCACTTAAACTATAAAATTACACACATGTGAATAAAATGTATTGTCACGTGTTGGGTATGTCATGCGACAACTTCACATAGCCCCCGGATTTAGCGAACACATTTATTCTTGCACACTCAAATACAAATAGTATCACTTCAACTGCATTCTGCAGCGGCTATCTTCCAACTGTCTCTGACCGTGGCTGGATCCCAACTGTCTTCAGCGGCGGCTATCCCAAGACTGTCTTTGGTGAATGCATTATCTTATATATCCACGGCCATTGCTATGCAGTGAACCTTCTGTTGTAACCGTGGAGACTCACTGTTAGAATTACAATACTGCTATTGTTACTTCTGTTCTAGTGTTTCCATGTCACTTGTTTGGAATCCAGAAGGGTTACTTACATGGAAACGCTATAACAGTATGTATACAGAATGCAGAGAGACCCATTTTTTTCATCTCCATTCTTTATGCAGATGTTATAGCACACAGAAATAGACTGCTGTGTAGGGGTTCATACTGTACTTTGTTAAATATGCTACAGAATAATCAGACATTCTTATCAAAGTATCAAGCTCCTGTGTGCATGTTATTCAACATGTTATTTTTCACTGTTCTTCACATGTTTCCTGTGATACAATATAACAGTTATGAATAAAATGTTCACCATTTTCCCATTATTGGCAATTTTCTTATGTCTGCAGGGTGAATTTGTTGAGGATGGCACTGAGACACACTTCACACTGGGGGATCTGCCTGCTTACATCAAGGCAGTGACAAGCGGAAAGCGTCGTGAGGGCATCATTCACAGTCTTATAGTGAATAACACGATAATACCTGAATCAGATGAGCGATAGAGAACAAATTTGAATGTGGAACTTTTTTGAGGTCTGACTTTTGCCTCACTGCACTTGCACCCCTCTGTTCTAAGTTCTTGAAGAACTCTGAAGGATCTTCATGGACCTCAAAAGTACTTCCTCACTTAGAAATTCCTAGAATAATCCCTATATGAAGCATATCTTAAAATACCAAGTTACACATTTTTAACTTCTGTGTATCCAAAGTCATCACAGCATCAAACTGCAGCTTGCATTATTCTTCTTTTATGTGGATGACCTTTTCCAATTAAGGAAACATCTTGTTTCCATGCTTCTAATTTCTTACTCTAACAGACTGCACTCATCTCAATCTGTTAAAGGTTATAGGATATCTTTAATTAACTATGTACTTCCAGTCTGTTATCTGACTGCCTGTCAATGTTCCAGGTCTCATTCTTGATCTGTGTCTGACTAAATCCTTAATTCTTCCCCTTGATGTCTCAAAGGATAAATTTTCAGCCTTGTTTCATGCTACATGTTATGTTTACCCACAATATTTACATTCTGTAAGGTTTTTACTCCTCTTAACCCCAATTTCCAAGAAGGAACTGTTACTTTCAGTGTAAATGACATCAGATTTTGTAATGTAAGATTTGAGGCTTTCACGGCGGTGACTATGAAGAAAGCAGTCTTCTGGGCTTTGGCGCCGTGTATATGTGGTGTTAACCGACGTTTCGGAGGAACGTATCGCCCCCATCTTCAGGGTTGAAGAAAAGTATAGGTAAATCTGCAAGCGACAACACCGTGAGACACTCAGTCTGCGTTACCGTGTCTCACAGTGTTGTCGCTTGCAGATTTACCTATACTTTTCTTCAACCCTGAAGATGGGGGCGATACGTTCCTCCGAAACGTCGGTTAACACCACATATACACGGCGCCAAAGCCCAGAAGACTGCTTTCTTCAGATTTTGTAATATTCATCTTCTTGCAGTTTCCACTTCAGATATGTACAGTGGGTTAGAAGTCGCTTCGATCATAACCCAGGTTCTCTCCAAGTCTTGTTTCACAAAATGTGAAGAACGTGCCTTATACAATATGATAACAATTCCGTCCATGTTGTATCATGCAGAAAAACAATTGTTCTGTCCAACTGTCTTGTGCCACTGCCACATCAGCCTTGCAACAGATGATAATAAAATAAGAATTATACGTAATATCACGACTAAAATGTAATACAGTATACTGAATACTGCTCATAAATTATGTTAATTTTAAGAGAGTATACATGTAGTATCGATTCCTCATTGGTTGACATCCATATCAGTGGCGGACAGTAACATCAATGTAGATATCCAGAAGGTTCTCCTAAACTGAACTGGTTCAGAACATGAAATTGTTAAACTATTCAAATTCTACTAATTAACAACACCATTCCCTATGCAGACTGACACCCAGACCACAGCCATTCTGTGGTCTATATTTACCCTATTTGTGATCCATATAAGGTAATGTCCCTATGTTTAATTAATTAAGCATTATGCCATGAAGACATAAGGGTGTGTTCTTTACACATAGAAGGTAATACAGATGTTCTTATTAACATTTATGAACTTGGAAACTTTAGTCACATTAATCTGGTACATAAGCCACTTTCCTAAATGCTGTGGCCAAGTTGAGCAGCAGTCTGTATTTTCCAGGTGTGCCGAGTATGTCCTGTAAACAAAGTATCATTATCACACCCCTGATGCTAGTGACAGATTAACAAGTCAAGTAGCATTCTTCCTCATTAGTACCTCAACCATTTTGATTGACTGACTGGCACAGAAAACGGTGCTCGTGAAACAGACATGTACCATGAAATTATGACGTAATATAGAGGGCTGGCATCCTTTTCAGGCCATAGTATTGGAAATGTAATTCTGAGTATAGATTTCGTTATGTTTTCAAGGAAATATCTGCCAGCTGAAGCACAAGTAAGATGACAGTTCAAGAATGCAGAATATCGAGGATCACTAAGTAAAATAATAAATGACTAAAATTCTGGCTTTCCACACAAACACATGTTTATATCTATATGAAAAGTTTAATCCATTTGCACCTGTTGTTAACAATATATGCCACTAGAGCTCACTTTAGTGACTGTACATAATTTTAATATTATGCTGTTGTATTCACCAGATATAAATGTGTGAATGAGAAACATGGCCATTTATGTCCTGTGGCCAACACAAAATGCAGATTTAACTTTGGACAATATTTCACTACATAGAATGTGTTGCAGACAATACAAAAAGAAGTACCGCTAATTCAAATGTTAAGGTAAAAGTGTATTTCAGGTGTCATGTATACCACTTTCTTCATATCTGCTTGAATTGTCTTATTCATGGTATGTTACTAGAAACCTTATGGTGCTTCAGTTATTTTGTTTTATAGTTCTGTTTCTCCAAATGAGAGGTGTTAACACTACAGTCTCTTGCCCTCGGTTATGGCACTACTTTATATTAATTTTGGACAGGATACTAGTAAGTTGACCATTTCTATCCTGTTATATGCCATTGTCATTGTCATTGTCATTGTCATTTATTTACAGTTCCAAAAAAATCCATAGAGACATCTGCCTCAGATACAGAACAAGTCAATAATACAATATAACATATAAATATACATACATAATCAGACAGTCATCATCGTCAAAATTTAAATACTCAATACAACAAAACTACTGTACCACAATACATTCATATATCAAAATGACATTTAAAATTACATACATGATTAAAATATATACATGAGGTATCAATCTTTATTCCAGGAGTAGTATTCTTCAACAGTATAAAAAGAACTGGTGATAAGAAACTTCTTTAACGCCACTTTAAATCCAGGAATGTCATAAGATAATTGTTTAAGCTCTGGAGGGAGGTGGTTATAAAGTTTGATACCAGAATACCATCCACCTTTCTGAAATATCGTTAAGTTTACCACCGGAAGATGCAAGTCATGATTAAATCTGGTATTACGTGAGTGGACATCAGAGTTTGTTATATAGCAATCTCTATTCTTGACAACCAGCATAAGTAAAGAAAATATATATTGAGACTGAAGTGGCAGAATATGTAACTCCTTAAATAAATTACGGCACGAATCTATATTACGCGAATTGGTAATAATTCTTATTATTCTTTTCTGTATTTGAAATATGATTTTTGCATGAGCCGAACTCCCCCAAAATATTATGCCGTAAGATATTATTGAATGAACTAGGGAGAAATAAACAGTTTTTAGGCACTCCAAGGATAAAAGAGGTTTTAATACTCTAATTATATAGGATGCCTTATTTAATTTGGGTATCATTTGGTCAATATGGGTTTGCCAAGACAATTTATGATCAATAACCAAACCTAGAAATTTTGTAACCTCCATATTGGTTATTTGTTTATTCCCACATAGTATATGTAAATCTAAAGCTCTTGTGTTTTTAGTTATAAATTGTAGAAAGTAAGTTTTTGTAGGATTTAGTAGTAATAAATTACTACTAAACCATTTATTTAATTTTTCTAAAACTATATTTATATCTTTTTCAAATCTTGGGGTGTCAGGATTATTAATTATTAGACTTGTGTCATCCGCAAACAAGACTGGATAGGATACATCAGATATGGCATTAGGCAAATCATTGATATATAAAAGGAAAAGCAAGGGACCAAGTATGGATCCTTGAGGGACTCCTACGGTAACAGGCTCCCATTTAGAGTAGAATTTAATTGAGTCAGAAACAACTATTACTCTCTGGTATCTATCTGATAAATAGGATCTAATTACATCATAAGCCCTTCCTTTAATCCCGTAATGATTCAACTTCGAAAGCAGAATATCATAGTTGACACTATCAAAGGCCTTGTGAAGATCACAAAAAACACCGCCCACAATTTCTTTGTTATTTAAAGCAGTTAAGATATTATTAATAAGATAGTAAGCTGCATCATCTGTTGATCGTGCATGTCTAAATCCAAACTGTTCATTAGCAAGAATATTATTTTTCTTGATATGTTGTTGCATTCTATTATAGATTACCTTTTCAAAGATCTTAGAAATTGATGTGAGCAGTGAAATAGGTCTGTAGTTCGATGTGTCATTTTTATCACCTTTTTTATATATGGGCTTTATTTCAGAGAACTTTAATCTTAGTGGAAAATTGCCAGTTGTTAGCATTCTATTACATAAATAAGTTAGAGGAGAAGAAATATAGGGACTGCTAACTTTTAAAATTTTAGTGGATATCCCATCATATCCATATGAATTTTTTGTTTTCAAGGATTTTATAATATCTTCTATTTCCTTTGACGATACACAATTTAATGTAATAGGGGGAAAAGGTTGATTACGTGTCCTAGATAGATAAGATATAGGATTTTCTTGGTTGGAAGTGTCATTAGCTGAGCGATTATTTTTAACAACTGATACAAAATATTTATTGAATTCCTCAGCAATAATCTGAGAATCTGAGGATAAATTACTGTTTACCCTTATAGTACTTATATTGGGTACATTAGGTTTTATTTTCGAAGTACTCTTTACAATATTCCACACAGTTGCAATTTTATTATTTGAATGAGTTATAATATTATTATTATGTTTTTTTTGCAAGTTTGATAACAGAAGTTAAAATTTTACAGTAATTCTTATAAAACTTAGTTAAATTTATATCATCACTATTTCTTTGAGCTAAATAAAGCTTTTTTTTGTTTATACATGAAATCCTGATTCCAGGCGTTAGCCAGGATTTACTGGCAGAGCGGGTATGAACTTTTTTTAAGGGAAAACTAGAGTGAAATATTGTTAAGTATACATTCAGGAAAAAGTTAAAGGCAGTATTTATATCTTTTTCATTAATTACGTCTTCCCATAACTCATAACTTAATTTGTTATTAAAATTAGTAATTGAAACATCGTTTATTTCCCGTATATAGTAGTAGCTATCTTTAGGTTTTTGTTTAAATATATTGTGTATTATTAGGTTCTGGGCATCATGATCAGAAAGACCATTTATGATGGGACATACAGTAAAATTAGTAAACTTGTATGTATTAATGAAAATATTATCAATTAAAGAATAAGAATCATTTTGGAATCTAGTAGGAAATTGGATTATACTATATAGTCCATGAGAGGCTAGTACTGAGTTTAGCTGCTGTTTGTGGGGAGAATCTTCGAGATAGTTGATGTTGAAGTCACCACATATTATTATATCCTTGGTGTGTGCAAAAATCATATTTAAAAGTTCGTCAAGGTTTTGAAAAAAATGCTGAAAGTTACCAGAAGGAGCTCTATAGATGGTAATAACACATATTTCATGAGTAGAGAGGTGTAACCTAACTGCACATACTTCTAAGTCCTTTTCTTTACAGTATTTGTCCATATTAATGGTGGTAGAATAAATAGTTTCACGTACAAAAATACATGCACCACCATTTTTAAAGATGCTCCTACAAAAACTAGCCCCAAGTTTGAAACCCGTCATCAAAGTAGCGTCAATAGCAGTATCACGAAGATGGTGCTCGGTCAAGCAAACAATATGAGAGGAATCCAGTGATGAAGAGATAAATAATTCGTCGAGCTTACTTATATTAAGTCCTCTAATGTTTTGATGATAAATGACTAGATCTTCATTACCAGTTTTAAGGGGCAGTGATTGCTTTTTATCTGAGTAGGCATTTAAATGTTCCATAAAAAATCATTTCTAGTTACTGGTAATTTCCTGTTGCGTTTAACACTGTGCTGAGTTGAAGTCAGTGTCGAAGAGGACTTGTCAATTGATGGAACGACCAATTGAGTAACCTTATCGTACCATTCCAGGATTATAGGCTTAACCTTAGCTTTTTCCAACAATAAAAATACCTGGGAGACTAACTGATTAGAAAATATTTCCTTGCCTCGTGTATTTAAATGTGAGCCGTATTTGGTGTATAACAATCTATTTTTGATCGGTTCACTCAAGAATACATGACTAAAGATTTTGGGTCAATTTACTCAACTTATTGTTAAAGCGATTGATTGCATCATTTAACTGTGAGCATCCAGGAGTGTCATATCTAAGAGGAACACCTGTTAGAATTACATTGGTGTGTCTAACATGCTCAATAAAATTAACAATATTCCTGAATGCCAGTCTCATATCACTCTTACTAATGTCATTAGATCCACTACTTATTATTAAAAAATCATTTTCTGTTAACTTGTCCACTTCATCACTCACTGTTCCATTTAAAGCGTTTGTGCAAGAACCTGTTTCCACATTAAAACTTCTGATACCTATTAACATGGTCAATTTATGTATACAATAACTATCTCCTGATCAAGCCTTCTACCCCAGCTTTCCAATCTCTGATAGTTCAGAGAGGATCAACGAAGGATGAAATAGTGAGGTTGGAGAATACATGCATAATGAAGAACTTCATAACTTATATGCTTTGCCGAATATAATTAGAATGATCAAGAGATGGGCATGGCATGTAGCATGCATGGAGGAGAAGAGAAATGCATAAAGTGTTTTGGTGGGAAAGGGTAATATTAAAATGGATCTTAAAAAATACAGTGGGGTGGTATGAATTGGATTGAGTTGACTCAGGATAGGGAACAGTGGAAGGTTGTTATGTACATGGTCATGAACATTCAGGTTTCATAAAATGTTGCTGTGACTTGCTTGAGCAGCTACGCAACTAGCGGCTTCTCATGAAGGACTCAGCTCCAGTTAGTTGGTTTATTAGTAAGTTAGTTAGTCCAGTGAGTAAGGTTATAGACCATAAACTGTACGACTGACGTTTAGTTCCCGGCAACAGCAAGGATTCTTCTCCTTGCACTGTGTCCAGACAGTTCTAAGTCCTGTATAGTGGCCACCGTGGGTTATTTCCAAGGGACTAAGTAAACACAGTATGAAGCATACCAGCCACCTCCATCTGTTACTGAAGTTCAGAATGTGCGAAGTTCCAACCACATTCCCCCATGTAATATTGTATGTACTAGCTACTCAACCGTAAGTCCAAACTATCTCTGGAAAATAAACTAATCACTCACAAATACATACTCAAAGCAATTTGGACATATGGTATAGAACTGTGGGGTTGCAGTAAACCATCAAATACCAAAATTCTTCTGTCATTCCAATCCAAAACATTCCGTATGATATCTGGAGCACCATGGTACATCTCTAACCAAACTTTACATGAAGACCGTAAAATACCATTAATACAAGATGTGATTAAGTCAAATATAAGCAAATACAAAGACCAAACAACAGAGCATGTAAACCAACTCATAAATGACCTATTCACCCAACCATTGGAAAAAAGAAGACTGAAGAAAATCTGGCCAGAAGACCTTCTCGATGATTTGTAACCACACGGAGAACCATTAATGAATGACACCCATCACAAGCCTTCAAATTTTAAACCATTTACTTATTACTCATATTGTTACTATGGAGTAGATGGTAAATTTGTAAGAAAAAGAATTTCCCCATGTCTTCCTGCCTACTACCTACTTCACATTGGTTTATTGCTTGGCTTATTCTTCAACCCTTAAGATAGAGGTGACATGCTTCTCCTAAACGTTTGTTGACTTTCAACAAACTACATGGCATTATAACCCAGACAGTAGAACTCTTCATGACCACCGCTGAGAGAACCTCAAATCCCACATAATACACATGCTACTTGTATATCTAATTTCAGTTACTGGAGGGTAGCACAAATACTAACGTAATCGCGACAGTGTCTTTATATTTAGTCTGAGAAATTGTTACAAGTAATTTCTGTGATCTACAGAATAAAATTCTTGATTTTATTCCTGCATTCATTTGGAAAGTAGCATGTACATAATTTTATCAGTTGCCTAAAAATAAAAAGGCATGAAAGGCATTTTTAGGAGCCATCAATATAAAACGTAATTGATTATGAAGGAGATTCAGTAAATAGGTCACAAATGGATATAAAATGTAAAACATATATACAATATGATATGATATATATCAACACATTTAATGTAGTATTTGCTGGTATTCGTGTGTTTCATTTCATTTGACTTATTCGTTTATAAGGGTCAGCAGCTGGGTTGACTTATCGCAACATATTGTCAAACCGTTGTATTACTTCGACCATACACCCTTGCTTTGATTGGTTTTCAAGCCATTTTGCTCTTGCTTCAGCAGGTTCGAAAATATAAAATTGTCCATATCATGGCTTATTTTCTTTTTTTTGATAAGGCGGTAAGACCAGATGGGCCGTCTTTTAGGTCTAATGGTTAGAGTTCCTGGCTACAGATCCAGATGTTCCGGGTTCGATTCCCGGCACTACCACATTTTCTGAGAAGTAGTGGGTCTGGAACGGGGCCCACGCAGCCTCGTTAAGATAAATGAGGAGCTATTTCAAGGAAACAGCGGCTCCGGTCTAGAAAAGATTAACAGCCGTGACCACGTAACACCTCTTTCCGCAAAAGTCAGCACTAACTTCGCCGACAAACGTCGGTCGCTCGGTCGGTATAGTTCGCTTGCGGACTACAGGCCACGGAATTAGTTTGGATAAGATCAAATGGCAGATTTGGCCGTGTGCCCTGAAACAGAATGCACTATTTCCAGGTGAAAATTTCTTCTCTGCGCCCACTGATGGGAACATCATTGCTGAGTTGAGGCTCCCACATTATCTTAACAGTCGGCCCAGAGATGGCGGTAAAGTTGTCAGCCTTACGCGCCGGCCGCCCTTTACCCCCAGGAATATTCCTGGTACTCATTTCTGTTAGAGGCTGAGTCGATCCCAGGACCATAGTGCGGCTGGAAGTATTAAGTCAACTGAAAAAATCCACCTCATCGGGATTCGATTCCGCGACCTTCCGGCTTCTAGCATAGTGCCTCAACCAACTACGCTACCGCGTGCCCCCAATGAGGTTAATTTTGAGGTGTGAGAATGACAAAAGTGCAGCAGCGAGACCGTTACGAGATGACAGCTACATCTCTCCTCTACCTTCACTCGAAGTTTGAACTTGCTATTATGAATACGCGTGGTTCTGTTGTGGTTCGTGTAGATGTATGTTTCGTTACAGCGTCACAAAAATGGAGAATGATAATTTTGTGCAACGTTATGCAATTAAGTTTCGTATCAAGTTGGGGGAGGGCGCTACCGATACCTACGAAAAGACTGACCAACCGTTTGATAATGATTCTCAATCACGTGCTCAAGTATTTCGGTGGCACACGAACTTTGAAAATGGGCGAGACACTGTGGAAGTTGAACCGCGATCTGGACCCGCCGCCTCTCTAAGTAGAAGCGCAAACGTCGACTTTTCAGTCAAGATCGACGTTTCACAATTTGAATAATCGTCGATGAACTTAATGTATGTACGGTCCACAAAGCTGTTACACAAGATCTGAACATGAGAACAGTGCGTAAAGATGATTCCAAAATATTTTAATGACGATCAAAAAGCGCGGTGGAACGAAGTGTCGGCAGAAATTCTTCAAAGTCCCGAAAGTGAACGAGATTTTCTTAATCGGGTCATAACATATGAGAAGCTTCCGAAAAATAGTCTGAAGCTGTTACGAATTTCTGTAATTAATATGTGGTATATATGCATAATGAGGAGCTTTATTATAACTTGTACTCATCTCCAAGTATAATTAGAATGATCAAGTCAAGGAGGATGAGGTGGGCAGGTCATGTAGCACGAATGGGGGAGACGAGGAATGCGTATAGGATATTGGTGGGAAAGCCAGAAGGAAAGAGACCACAGGGAAGACCAAGGCGTGGGTGGGTAGACAATATTAGAATGGATCTTAGAGAGATAGGATGGGATGGTATGGATTGGATAGATCTGGCTCAGGATAGGGACCAGTGGAGGGCTCTTGTGAACACGGTGATGAACCTTCGGATTCCATAAAATGCTGGGAAATTCTTGAGTAGCTGCAGAATTGGCAGCTCCTCAAGAAGGGCTCAGCTCCATGAGTGAGTAAGTAAGTAAATATATGCATATACCACATACTAATTACAGAGACACCATGTATGCGAACCAGAAGACGTAAGAAGTTGCTGGATGACCTTGGGGACAGAAGAGGATATTCTCATTTGAAGGAGAAAGCTCTGGATCGCATTAAGTGGAGGAACTGTTTTGGAAGAGACTGTGGACCTGTCATCTGACAGATTACTGATGAATGAATGAATGAATGAATGAATATATGCATATGTCCTTCAATCACACCGACTTGCTACGGCGCTCGAACACGTCATGGTTCCAACTCAGCAGTCTGCGTATGTTACCTATACATGCTACAAATAAGGGGTTGCAAGTCTCGATAACCTCTCAGCGACCCCACGGCACTTGGTGGGGCAAACAAGGCGCACAGTTGCGATATCACCATGTTCCACCTTCCATCCCATCTTCACGTGTTAATTTCCATCCATTCATACTGCCAACATGGCGACCGTGCTAATTTGTGAGATGGCAGCAGTGTTACGTAAAGGTGTGCCTATACAGAACTAATTAAGCACTATACCATGAAGACGTATGAGGGAATGGATGTATAGATCCACGTTTTCTTGACCTCGGCCCTAGTTGGATGTGAGTTGTCAGTTTCACGCCCCGGCCGCTTTACTCCAGGGAAAGAGCTCCAGGTGTCCATTGAACAGGAGGATGGGTGGGCCTCAGAACCGGTCTTGACGACGTGAAGAAGAGAAAATTCTTGACTCTACCGGGACTCGAACTCCGACCCCTCGGTTGTCCAGCCCACAGCCAGTCGCTATACCGACTCCCTAGTGGCAGTATTAACGGCATTTATTGAATGATCCTGAAGTACTGTGCGGTAACAGAGCCTGAGAACAATGTAAATATTAACCTTGTTATTGTAGAACGCAAAACAATAACATGGAGGCTGCATGATATCTGTATTTAACATAGGGTTAGATAATAACTGACGAACCTGACGTGTAAAATTTTGTACGAGGACCACAAATATGTCCGGATGAAAGGTACCCAAAATAAAAGATGTATATCTCGGAAACTAATTGTCATACACGTATCCGGTTTATGTCATCGGAAAGGAAAACTCTAAAAGGTTTTGTTTTTTCATGCCCGGCTTACGCACATACGCCGCCACATTTTTGTCACCCTGTCAGGAATCACCTGGACAGAGAGATGGCTGGGATATGAATTGGCAGAGGTGGACCAATCGCTTGGCCTCCTAGGTCGCCAGATTTAACCCCAGTGGATCTTTTCTTGTGGGGTTATGTGAAGAACATTGTCTACCAGGTTAAGATCAACGACCTTCAACACCTGAAAGTCCGCATAAGGGACGCTGTGGCTACGGTAATACCAAACTTGCTTCAAACCTGGATATTTGTCGTCCCACCAAGGAAGCCCGCATTTAAATTTACTGAGAAAGTTATATACGGAGAAAACTTTGATAGTTTCCCTTTGTAATGGTGTAACCCATTAATGTGTATAATAAATTATTTCTGAGATACATATAATGATTTTATTTGGGTTACCTTTCATCCGGACACTCTGGATTGTGTGAATATATTTTTCATATATACCGTATTTACGCATGTATAGGCCGCACATTTTTTGCCAAAAATTCAAGAGGA
>NW_019726353.1:38995-42753 GCF_002891405.2 Cryptotermes secundus
AAGAAAAACGACCCCCATAGTGGAAGAACCACACACAAGTTTTAATTAAGACACATAAGATGAATAATCTTAACAAGTTTTAGTGTGTGTAAATTCATTATAGTTGACAAATACGCACTTCTTAAATACTTTTTAAATAATTTTATAAAGGCAAGCAATGAAATAGATAGCGTAATTTGGGTACCTGATGATGGCACTATGTTGCCGAAACATGTCGTGAAGTAACAGGTGAAATCGAGTGCACTACAAGACGGCAACTGTATACATTTCTTGGGTATTATTATACTATGTGACATAAGATAATATGTGTTATATAGCATTTTATTGCATGGTACTGCTTCTATGGCAGTTCTGGGCTGTATTGCCATGCAGTTTGGTAGATGTTTACCCAAGTTTCAGAGGATCATTTTGCCTCTATCTTCAGGGCAGTACTCCGAAATGTCGGTAAACATCTGCCACACTATAAAGTCCCACCCCAGAAGAGGGAATTCTTCGTTCTCACTTCAGTGGGAACCTCATACCTCTCAAAATTAAATTTTCCCTAAAACTTGGGCGTACTTCCCCAACGTGAAATTTAATCGAAACCCGTTCAGAACTTTCAGTTCGTCATGTCACTGCAAGGTATTTTGTTAAATGTAAGCAGTTTAAAGGTGATTTAGTAATGATAATTATGGGTCCAAGTCTTTTACCAGATGTCTTATGACTGCATCTGTATGCGTTTATTTTTGTAAATGTTTAATTGAACGCGCAATGGGTAGGCCCTACCTATCGGTATGTTTAATCCACTAAACGACAACGAACTACGCAGTAATTTCGTTTTGTTTACATACAGAAAGTTGTTGGGTGAACGTAATCGGTAACACGACGCAGTATTGTTAAATTTGCAATATACTTTTTTAAAAATATTAATAGATCATTAACAGTACGTGCTATATCACCACCCTGCATAAAATATGCATGTATTTTTCCTTCCGTAGCGCTCTCAATAAAAAAAAATGACCGAAGACTGTCACTGACATAGCACTCGGAAGTTACAGTCCGTTAAAAATACGAAAAAAAAAGCATGGGTCTTACTATTCGTGTAGCAGTCTTGTATGATTGTACACGGTAGGAAACGTAAAGTTTTGGTTAATCTCCACACTTTTGTTGACGGAGCCGCTGCCTATTGAACTAATCTTGTTGGAAATTTGTTAAGACGAATGCTCTAATACGACTCCGGTTTCTTCGAGCTTCTCCTCGACTTGCACAGTAGGCTGCTTAGTTCATTTCGCTTGCCGAACGCACTTTGCTCACCATTTAGAAAACTGTTGATGATACAGGCACTCGACCACCAGAATATTTAGGCGAAATCTTCTTTTATACATTTATATGATTTAATTTTGGTGCCTGGTCAATTCAGTCGGTATAGCGAAGGGTTATTGGCTGGGCGACCTGGGTTCGATTCCCGTCAGGGGGCGAGAGATTTTTCTCTACTCCACCCTATCCAATGGGTACCGGGGATAGAAAAACCGGGGCGTGAAGCTGACCACTCACCTCCACTTAGAGCCGAGGTCAAGAATGGTGGAGCTATTCCTCCACTCGCCGACACGTCATAATGGCGTGGTGGTAAATTAATTAAAACACAGAAACAACTTTACCATTTTACTTTATGATTTATTTTTCACAAAGCATCGTGCAGAGAAATCCGCTGTTCATGAGTATATTTCGCTATTTCAATTGGATACTCGAGAACACGAGAGACTCTGAAAGCAACCACACGGCAACATCAACACGAGGAGAACTGCGACCTATTGTTGGAGTGAATCATTTCCAAGTGCGATAACCGCTAAGACAAACAATAACAGTGACTGCATAGGCAGCTGAGCTCTCTGTTCATCCAATTGTACAGGAGCTTACATCACGTTCCAGGAAAATTGCATGTGTACTGTACAGTCGTTCGTTAGGTTCGGATATGAAATTACTTCTCAGAGCAATGAAAGTTTGTGAGAAAGCTGACAAGTAACCAGCCTTTACTGAGGGCTTATTACGTACTTCCAGATCACTGCAGGACTACAGTAATGTGGAAATGTAGTGTACATTGTAATGAACGTAAAGGGTGGGATGTGAGGTCTCAAATTGGATACAACTGTAAGTGTACCATGAAGTTGTCCCTGCGCTTAGTCAAACGCTACCCACGAAGACTTGTGGGGGAACGGAGTTGTAGCTCCGCTATTCTTGACCTCGGCACTAGATTCGGGTAAGTGATCAGCTTCACGCTCCGGCCGCATTACCCCAGGGAAAGAGCCTCCGGTACCCATTGGATAGGAGGCTGAGTGGGTCCGAGAGGTCGGAACGCTATGGAAAAAGCTCTTGTCACTGCTGGGAATTGAACCCCGGCCGTCCAGCCCGTAGGAAGTCAGTATACCGACTGAGTTTCTCAGTTCAGGGCAGGAATCTCATTTCATGGCGCTTATTCTTGATCGTCGTTGCTACTCCACAAGAATTGACTGTACAAGGATACTGTTCATCACATTCAGGAACTACGAGGTTCGAATCTCTATCGCGAATCTTGCCATAATGGCTGAGATTTTTTCGTGATTTTCCTGAGTCCTTCTACATAAAAGCAAGTTTCTTGAAATAAGCAACAGTCATTTCCTTCCACATCTTCGTCAGTTAATTTATACGAGTAAAGGCTCCCACACACAGACGCGATAGGATTCGGGACGATATAGCACTCCGGACGAGAGCGGCTGTTTACCGAGTGGACCGCGCACACAGCCGCGACACTCGGGAACTCGGGAATCTTTGACACCCGATAACCAGCTGGCCATGACTCACACTTAATCAGTATCTATACGCAAGTGAAAAGACATGGGTAACCAAATGGAACAAATAATAGAGTTCGTCAAGGAAAATGCTTTATTGTACGATACTCATCGTCCGATGTACGAGGATTCACGAGCTAAGGATAGAAAGTGAATTGGCTGTTAACAATGAACAGAGACAGCAAGTAGAAAAATCTGTATATATTTATATAGGGTTAAGTATACAGTAACTGTGGACATTCTTAGTGTAGGCTATGCACCAGTTCCGTTCACTAACATGAATTCCAGGGGCAGTCATCTAGTTGAAGTACGCAGCAACCCGCTCTCTAATGGCGTAGCTAACGTTTGCCGCCCTTGGGAGACGTAAAGGCTGGATAGGGAACATTTCTCCTTCCAGTGGCTCCACTCGTAGCAGTTCTTCCCTGTACTTTTCATCACGGGTTTTGAGACGTAGAAAATTATGAAGCAAACACGCTGCTGATACAGTGTGTTTTATATTTCCTCCTTTCAGTTCTATGGGTCTCAAAAAAAATCCTCCACTTAATGGCAAGAATAGGCCTCCGGCAATTGGTGTATTGTTTAGTGATACCTTCTTGCCCGATGGCTCTCAGGATTTCATCAAACCTGTCAATTTTCATCCTGAAATATATGTAGAACCGTTTTTCGTCCTTCAGGAGTTGAGGTATCAATGTATAAAACTCCCTTAGTTCCTCTCTTGACAAGTTTATATCATGAACCCAAGTGATTCGTCTCTTTCGCCTAAATACGAACACACATAGCAACCACTTATACATACTTAATTAGAGACTCGTTATGGACTTGTAAATATTTGTACATATATATGGCATACTGAATATGTGGAGGAAAAGAACTACGCAGATTTAGTGTTCAGTAAAATACTTGCCGGGATTCACCTTCGTCTTCATCAAGAGCGACAGCTAAAAGCAAAACTTC